>NW_011495085.1:5361576-5368331 GCF_000754665.1 Bison bison bison
CGTTGCTGTTTCCTTCTCTAGGTCACATAACTGTGGAGGCAGGCAAATATAAAATCTATGTGTTAGACTGGTACCTGGAGACTCAGGCAGGATTTCTATGTCACAGTCTCACCCCTAATTTTTTCCCCACCTCTGTTTTTGAGGGAAATATTTTTACTTAAATCAACTGATTGCCTATGTTAATCACATCTACAGAGCACCTTCATAGCAGCAACTAGAGGAATATTTGACTGAAACCTGGGGCCATAGCCTAGCCAACATGACACACAAAGTTGACCAACATTGCAATTTATACCAGTTACTGTTATATTAATATAAAACATTATAGTTACTTATGATATTAGAAGTCCTCTGGGTTTGTGTGCTATTCTATTTTTTATCAAACCATCAGCTCTGATTCTCCCATGCAGATTCATTTGATGAAACATACCATCTTTTCATTTGCCCATGTTTGCTTGTATTTTGTTTTGTTTTTTAATCAATACAGAATTTATGTGAATGCTTTCCAGATTCTGAGGTTGAAATGAATTCTGTCAAATTATACCCCATTGGATAATCTATCTCAGTTTTCTATTTTACAATCTCTTATAAGTAGTAAAAAATATAATAACCCTTTTAAAAGAAATATGTTTGTAATAATCCCTTTTTAGTCTCTGTCAGGTTGAAAACTCATTTCCAGATAAAGTAACAACTTTAAGTAAAAAGTGTTTGGATCCTCATTCAGAACTGTCTGGTGAAATTGAAGCCCCAAAAGTCACTATCCCAAGCAATCAAAATGATCGGTTTAACAAGCTAGATAAAAGCAATTTTAGAACTTTGTTAAAATAGTTAAAAATAAACTATCATTGACATCTGTTATAAAAGTAAAGGGAGTGGTCAGTGGTTATTAATAAAACAAAGAGTGCCATCTACTGACTACACAGTTCTCTGATGAAAGCCACCTTCAACATCAACGTAATACCACACAATTTCCTGATGTGATAGTGCTATCGTCATTCATTTGATATTCTGAATTTTCCAAGAACTTTTGTTCATTTTAAAAGCTCACATTTAAATCTCTAGTTCTGCTAACTGAAGTGGAATTTACATGTGCTTAAATCAAATGACTGCCACTTTACAAAATCACTGTCATCAAGAAGCAATTTTTTTAAAGTGTCCCTTTGTGCTCAGAACTACGTGATATAAAAGAAATATGTCTATATTCTCCTCACACAAGACTCAGCAACAATGGTGGCGACTGAAGAAATGTAAGACCAATTAGGCCGCAGCATCCCACCCACCACATACTGCCAAAAACAAAAACAAAAACAAAAAAAAACCCTGCTGACATGATTAAAGAAAAGCAAGCATTGATATAACTTCCTGATAAAGGAGACACTGAAACATTTCATAAGGAAGATTAGAGTTAATACTTTCACCTTTTAATTCAGATACCATTTTAAAGAGGAAGTAACATTTAAAGTTGTTAGGACAATCAAAGTAACACAGTAATTGGAGAAGAGTATCATGTACTACATTTAAATTGCTGTTGCTTAGTTGTGTCCAACTCTTTGCAACCCCATGGACTGTAGCCCTCCAGGCTCCTCCATCCATGGTATTTTCCAGGCAAGAATACTAGAGTGGGTTGCCATTTCTTTCTCCCAGGGATCTTCCTGACCCATGGGTTGAATCCATCTTCTGCTTGGCAGGCAGGTTTTAAACAGAAATCAGTGTTTTGTGGCTTCCCTTGTAGCTCAGTCAGTAAATAATCTGCCTACAATGCAGGAGACCCAGGTTTGATTCCTGGGTTTGGAAGATCCCCTGGAGAAGGAAATGGCAACCCCCTCCAGTATTCTTGCATGGAAAATCCCAAGAACAGAGGAACCTGGAGGGCTATAGTCCATGTGGTCGCAAGAGTCAGACACGACTTAGCGAACAAACCACCATCAATGTTTGAAAAGTGCAGAGGATGAGATGCTTGGATGGCATCACTGATTCAGTGGACATGAGATTGAGTAAACTTCAGGAGACAGTGAAGGATGTGAAGCCTGGCATGCTGCAGTGCACGGAGTAGCAAAGAATCAGACATGACTTGGCGACTGAACAACAACAGTTTTAAAAGTTCAGAGACAAAGCTTCCTCATGTGGTCTACTAGTGGCAATGTGAAATTTCCAGAAAGTGGAGCATGGATGGGAGGGCTGCGTGTCCAAATTAGGACTGTAGTATATAGAGGAATCACTGGCTCCAAAGACAGAAACACAGGGCTGGTTAATCTCCAGGGGATACTTTTCAGTCTCACCGCTGGCTTCGGGGTCCCAGGTAGAGCAAGGTGAGTGAATATATGACCCTGCACCTTCCACCCTTTATATGTTAATAGATCATACAAGTAACAAAACTGAGACTTCCCTGCTGGCCCAGTGGTTAAGCCTTCAACTTTCAATGCAGGGGTGACACTTCAACCCCTGTTCAAGGAGCTAAGCTCTCACATGCCTTGTGGCCAAAAAACCAAAATATAAAACAGAAGCAATATTGTAGTAAATGTTAAAGATTCTTTAAAAAAAAAAAAAAAAAGAAATAAGACTGACGTTCCTTTGAAAGTGCAAAATGCTAATCTCTTCTGTTAACTCTGACATCCTGAGTTTCACCCTGATGAAGGCTTCTCCTGGAACATTGCTAGGCTCTCTCAACAAGGGAGGAATCATGAGTGGTCTACAATAAAAATAGAATTAGTAGTACATTCCCACTTCCTTCCTTTGTTAATTCATTTCATAGAGTACTTTTAAGGAGAATGTGTTTGTATAACCCATTCATCTATGTTTTGTTTGAGTTAGATTTTTTTTTATTGTTAAAATAAATAAACAACAGCACATGCTTCCAGTCCCAGGGCCCAACTATTACTAAAACACTGCTTATTCTCCCTGTAAGGCAGAAATGCCATGCGGACAATTAAACATAAGATTGCTAGAAAGACTGTAGGATGAGAGTATCTGTCTTAATGCCAGTAGAGCTTCAGATTAGTGCAAGAGAAAGATCCCAAGAAATTTTATAGGTAAAATTTAGAACTAACTTTATCCCTTTAAATCTTTATTTTTATCCCTTTAAAACTTGCAATGGTACTCTAGTTCCCTAACTCCTTGTGGCCAGCGAAGTAACAGACCTTACATATATTAGGTCATAATCTCTGGCACCCATATATGTTACCTTTTGTGGAAAGTGGTTTCAAGATGTGATTAACTTGAGGAGCTTGAAAAGGGGACATTATCCTGAAATATCTGAGTAGGTCCTGAACACAATCACAAGTATCCTGATAAGTGGGAGGCAGTTGACATACTAAATGAGAAGGACATGTGAAAACAGAGAAGAAAGAGATTTGAAGATGCAGACATCAAAAATTTGAAGATTCTTGGCTTAAAGACGAGTGATTTGGCCACAAGCAAAGGAATGGGCTTCCTTGGTGTCTCAGATGGTAAAGGATCTGCCTGCAATGGAGGAGACCTTGGTTCCACCCCTGCATTGGGAAGATCCCCTGGAGAAGGGAATGCAAGTCATTCCAGTATTCTTGCCTGGAAAATCCCATGGACAGAGAAGCTTGGCAGGCTACCAAGCATGGGTGGCAAAGAGTCAGACACGACTGAGTGACCAACACTTTTACTTCTTTCAAGGAATGGCAGAACCATGAGAAGCTGAGAGAGGGCAACACCTTGATTTGAGTCCAGCAAAACTGATTCATATGGGGGGGGGCCTGGAGAACAGTGAGAAAATACATTTTTGTTGTTTTAACCTCTAATTTTGCAGTAATTTGTCATGGCATCCACAGGAAATCAATATACTCCATGGGGCTTTGTCTTTCTCTTATCCGAGTTTCATAATATAATGCCTTTGGCAGCATGCTAAATCTTTTACACAAAGTGTCTCCAATCCTTCTCTTTTTCCTGAAATCATTGTGCTCTTTCCCTGCTCACTCTGCTCCAGACACACTTCATGCCTTAACACACAAGCGCATTTCAGAGCGGGCCACGGTTCTTTCCTCTGATAGGAATGTTTATGATGAACTCTCTTGCCTTCTTTAAATCCCAGATTAAATTTACTCTCTCACTGGGTCTACTTCCGAACGACCCTACTCTACACTGCAGCTTCCTTCCCTACCCGTAATTGTATCTGTTCTCTTTTATGATTTTAATCTCATTTCAATCTCTAAAATGGCAAATACATTACTTGCTATGTTTATTGTATATCTTCTTCCTGCCTCCTCTAGGATGTAATCTTCCTAAGGTCAAAGATTTTCTCTCTGTTTCACTAATGTATTCTCAATGAATAGAACAATATTCAATATCAAGCAAATAATAGGCACCAGGAGCTGAATGTAGCTTAGATCATGAACTCCTGTTTGCAAAATGCAGGCTTAAATTGAAGAAAGTAGGGGAAAAAACTAGGACACTTAGGTGTAACCTAAATCAAATCCCTTATGATTATTCAGTGGAAGTGACAAATAGATTCAAGGGAATAGATTCTATAGAGTGTCTGAAGAACTATGGACAGAGGTTTGTAACATTGTGCAGGAGGCAGGGATCAAAACCATCCCCAAGAAAAAATAATGCAAAAAGGCAAACAGGAAATATTAATAACCACAAATATGCAGATGACACTACCCTTATGGCAGAAAGGTAAGTGGAACTAAAGAGCCTCTTGATGAAGGTGACAGAGGAGAGTGAAAAAGCTGGCTTAAAACTCAACATTGAGAAAACTAAGATAATGACATCTGGTCCCATCCCTTCATGGAAAGTAGATGGGGAAACAAAGGAAACAGTGACAGATTTTCTTTTCTTGGATTCCCAAACTCACTGTTGATGGTGAACTGCAGCCATTAAATTAAAAGAAACTTGCCCCTTGGAAGAAAAGCTATGACTAATATAGGCAGCATATTAAAAAGCAGAGACATTAACTTTGCCAACAAAGATTCATATTGTCAAAGCTATTTTTTTTCCCCAATAGTCATGTATGAATATGAGAGTTGGACTATAAAGAAGCTTGAGTGCCAAAGAATTGATGCTTTAGAACTGTCCTGTTGGAGAAGAATCTTGAGTGTCCCTTGGACTGAAAGGAGATCACACCAGTCAATTCTGCCTCTGCTGCTGCTAAGTCGCTTCTGTCGTGTCCGACTCTGTGCGACCCCATCGACGGCAGCCCACCAGGCTCCCCCGTCCCTGGGATTCTCCAGGCAAGAACACTGGAGTAGATTTCCATTTCCTTTTCCAATGCATGAAAGTGAAAAGTGGAAGTGAAGTCACTCAGTCGTGTCCGACTCCTAGAGACCCCATGGACTGCAGCCTACCAGGTTCCTCCATTCATGGGATTTTCCAGGCAAGAGTACTGGAGTGGAGTGCCATTGCCTTCTCCACCAGTCAATCCTAAAGGAAATCAATCTTGAATATTCACTGGAAGGACTGATGCTGAAGCTGAAGCTCCAATACTTTGGCTACCTGATGCAAAGAACTGACTCCTTAGAAAAAACCCTGATGTTGGGAAAGATTGAAGGCAGGAGAAGAAGGGGACGACAGAGGATGACATCACCAACTCAATGGACATGAGTTTGAACAAAATCTGGGAAATGGTGAAGAACAGGGAATCCTGGCATGTTGCAATCTGTGGGGTCACAAAGAGTTGGAAACAACTAAGTGACTGAACAACAACCATATATTCTTTTTCTTAAAAGAATGAAATTGAAGGAAAGCATTTAAGCATTTACCACAATAAGAGACTGCGATCCTACCCAAATGAATTTTAACTGAGTACAAGATGACACATCCGATCTTCTTGTGTTTTTATTGGTGTTCCAACAGTGGATGAGATGGCTGGATGGAACCATCAACCAATGGACCTAAGTTTGGGTAAACTCAAGGAGTTGGTGATGGAGGGGGAGGCCTGGCGTGCTGCGAATCATGGGGTCATAAAGAGTCAGACACGACTGAGCGACTGAACTGAACTGAACTGAACTGATGCTAGTTAAAGGCTCATACTTCATTAATAGGGCCATAGAACTGGCAACTATACTTCTGGTTATCAGGCAGGCTGATAACTTTCTATTTACCTAAGTACTCAATGGAGCTCCACATAAACATATCCCATGCGTAAGGGCAAAAATGCTAGGGAAAGTTTTTCCAACAAGGTTGGATCTTATACCTACCACAGAACCCGTCAGATAGTTCCCTAAATAAGCAGAAACTCAAAATGAATGAATATAAAGAATGTCTGAACATTTTCCAAGTAAACTGGATAAGGCATGATGGAGGAAAATTCCCTTTGTAGATTACTTATTTAAAAATTTTCCTGATATATTAACGAGGAAAATCAAGAGGAATTTCCTATTTCCTTAGGTAGAAAAGTTGAAATACTGAAAGAGTACAAAATTTTACACTTTTTAAAATTTATTGTGTTCAAGTATAGTTGATAGATAGATAGATATAGTTCATAGACAAATTCACTTGTACCATATTTTAGATTCACATATGAATGATATCCTTCCTGAAAGATGATGCTGTGAAAGTGCTGCACTCAATATGCCAGCAAATTTGGAAAACTCAGCACTGGCCACAGGACTGGAAAAGGTCAGTTTTCATTCCAATCCTAAAGAAAGGCAATGCCAAAGAATGCTCAAACTACCACACAATTGAACTCATCTCACACGCTAGTAATGCTCAAAATTCTCCAAGCCAGGCTTCAGCAATATGTGAACCGTGAACTTCCTGATGTTCAAGTTGGTTTCAGAAAAGGCAGA
>NW_011495085.1:5368904-5369084 GCF_000754665.1 Bison bison bison
GAGAAATTTATATGCAGGTCAGGAAGCAACAGTTAGAACTGGACATGGAACAACAGACTGGTTCCAAATAGGAAAAGGAGTATGCCAAGGCTATATAGTGTCACCCTGCTTATTTAACTTATATGCAGAGTACATCATGAGAAATGCTGGACTGGAAGAAACACAAGCTGGAATCAAGAT
>NW_011495085.1:5369196-5391738 GCF_000754665.1 Bison bison bison
AGGAGCAGAAGGGGACGACAGAGGATGAGATGGCTGGATGGCATCACTGACTCGATGGACATGAGTTTGGGTGAACTCCGGGAGTGGGTGATGGACAGGGAGGCCTGGCTGCTGCGATTCATGGGGTCGCAAAGAGTCGGACATGACTGAGCAACTGAACTGATGGTTTTTTAAATTAATTTTTAATTGAAGGATAATTGCTTTACAGAATGTTGTTATTTTCTGTCAAACCTCAATATAAATCAGCCATAGGTATACATATGTCCCCTACCTTTTGAACCTCCCTCCCATCTCCCTCTCCACCCCACCCCTCTAAGCTGATACAGAGCCCCTGTTTGAGTTTCCTGAGCCATACAGCATATTCCCGTTGGCTGTCTGTTTTGCATATTGCAATATAACTTTCCATGTTACTCTATCCATACATTTCAACCTCTCCTCCCCTCTCCCCATGTCCATATGTCTATTCTCTATGTCTGTTTCTCCACTCCTGCCCTGTAAATGAATTTTTCAGTACCATTTTTCTAGAGTCTGCATATATGTGTTAGAATATGGTGTTTATCTTTCTCTTTCTGACCTACCTGACTTTGTATAATAGGTTCTAGGTTCATCCACCTCATTATAACTGACTCAAATGCATTCTTGTTTATGGCCAAATAATATTCCATTGTGTATATGTATCACTACTTCTTTATCCATTTATCTGTCCATGGGAATCTAGGTTGCTTCCATGTTCTTGCTATCATAAATACTTTTGCAGTGAACAAGGGGATACATGTGTCTTTCAATTTTGGTTTCCTCAGGTTTTATACCTAGGAGTGGGATTGCTGGGCATATGGTGGCTTTATTCCTATTTTTTTAAGGAGTCTTCATACTGTCTTCCATAGTGTCTGTATCAATTTACATTCCCACCAACAGGGCAAGAGCATTCCCTTTTTTCCACACCCTACCCAACATTTATTGTTGATGGACTTTTTGATAATGGCCATTCTGACCGATGTGAAGTGATATCTCATTGCAGTTTTGATTTGAATTCCTCTAATTGTGAGTGACATTGATCATCTTCTCATGTGTTTGTTAGCCATCTGTATGTCTTCTTTGGAGAAATGTCTGTTTAGGTCTTTTTACCACTTTTTGAATGGGTTGTCTGTTTTTCTGATATTGAGTTGTATGAGATGCTTGTATATTTTAGAAATTAATCCTTTGTCAGTTGTTTCATTTGCTATTATTTTCTCACATTCTGAGGATTGTTTTTTCACCTTGCTTATAGTTTCCTTTGCTGTGCAGAGTTTTCAGTTTAATCAGGTCCCACTTGTTTACTTTTGTTCTTATTTCTGTTACTCTAGGAGGTGGGTCATAGAGGATCTTGCTTTGATTTATGTCATTGAGTGTTCTGCCTAAGTTTTCCTCTAAGAGGAAAACTGCAATTTCTGTAGTTTCAAACTGTAGTTTCTGGTCTTACATTTATATCTTTAATCCATTTTGAGTTTATTTTTGTGTACGGTGTTAGGAAGCATTCTAATTTCATTTTTTTACATGTATCTGTCCAGCTTTCCCAATACCATTTATTGAAGAGGCTATCTTTGTCCCATTGCATGTCTCAAAAAGACAAAGGAGGCAGGATACCCATAGGTGCATGGGCTTATTTCTGGGGTTTTGGTCTTGTTCCATTGGTCTACATTTCTGTTTTTGTGCCAGTACCATAGTGTCTTGATGACTGTAGCTTTGTAGTATAATCTGAAGTCAGGAAGGTTGATTCCTCCAGTTCCAGTCTTCTTTCTCCAGGCTGCTTTGGCTATTTCGTGTCTTTTGTGTTTCCATATGAATTGTGAAAATTTTTGTTCTAGTTCTGTGAAAAATGCCATTGGTAATTTGAGATAATTACCAATTATTACCAATTACCAATTGAGGTAATTCAATCTACACATTGAATCTGTAGATTGCATTTGGTAGTATAGTCATTTTCACAATATTGATTCATCCTACCCAGGAACATGGAATACTTCTCTGTTTATGTTATCTTTGATTTCTTTCATTAATGTCTTATAATTATCTGTGTACAGTTCTTTTGTCTCCTTAGGTGAGTTTATTCCTAGATATTTAATTCTTTTTGTTGCAATAGTGAATGGGATTGATTCCTTAGTTGTGGTTTCTGAGTTTTCATTGTTAGTATATAGAAATGCAAGTGATTTCTGTGTATTGATTTTGTAACCTGCAACTATGCTAAATTCACTGATTAGCTCTAGTAATTTTCTGATACTATCTTTAGGGTTTTCTATGTACAGTGTCATGTCATCTGCAAACAGTGAGAGCTTTACTTCTTCTTTTCCAATCTGGATTCCTTTTATTTCTTTTTCTTCTCTGATTTCTCTAGCCAGAACTTATAGAACTACATTGAATAAAGTGGTGAAAGTGGACATCCTTTTCTTGTTCCTGATGTTAGAGGGAATGCTTTCAGTTTTTCAACATTGAGAATAATGGTTGCTGTAGGGTTATCATATATGGCCTTTACTGTTTTGAGGTAGGTTCAATATTTTATGGTACTAAAAAAGAGTAAATCACTTTAGATAAAACAAAAAAAACAATTTGCACTATGTTATAAAACTGTGAAGGTTTAAGAAGTTCAGAGTGAGCCTGGGGAGGACAATGCTCTGAAAAGAAGTGTGGGACCAGCACTAACAATCTTCAGGAAAGGAAGTATCAACACAGTTGCTTAGATTATAAAATTTCAATGACTGTCAAGTGATAAATGAGCAACCCAGAGAACATGTCAGAGAAAGAGAATGCCCTAACCATTTGAATGTTGAAACAAGAAAACATGAAGTTTTCAATACCATTAGCTAATATCCATACTTCCTTGATAACTTTTTCCAGGGTTATTGAAATCTAAACTTTATATCTGATTAAGCAGTGTTTTGGTTAGGTAATCTGTAACACACTTTTCACTTTTGTTCTTTAGATATGCATTTCTACAATAAATAGATCCAATTAAGGAGAATTTGTTTTCTACTTTTTTAAAAGGGTGACATATTTATTCAAATTAGAATTAACACTTTTACAAGGGTTTGAATACCATTTTAAGAAAAGGTGGGAAATTTATCACCCAATTCTCTTTTGAAAAGGTGTGTTTTAACTTATGTATTTATAATTTAATGATTAAAGAAGATACTCTTGGGAAAAGTCATGAATCAGAGAATCCTAGAAATACTAAATTACAGAACACTGGGAGTAAAAGATGGAGGAAAAAAAAATGTGAGAAGACTTTAGTCCCAACTAATCTAAGAAATTTAAATAACAAAATAGAAAAAAAATGAAACTTGGAGATAAGTCTGTTCCCAGTGAATCTGAGGTCCTTAATACCTCACTGAAGAAAGAATCCATTTGAGAGACAAAGTGATATGTACAAAGTGGATTTATTTAGAGACAAACAAACTCCACAGAGTCTGGGCCATCTCAGAAGGGGAGAGAGCCTTGAAACACAGATTGGTTAGCTTTTTGGAAGAATTATTCCAATTATTTCAGTGAAGGGGTGGGGCTTTCCAGGAACTGAGCCACCAACCACGTTTTGGCCTTTTATGGCGGCCTCAGAACAGTCAAGGCGCTGGAAGGTGGATCATCTAGCTTATGCTAATGTATTACAATGAACATATGATGAGGCTCAAAGTCTACTGGAAGTTAACTCATCTGCTTGGATCTAATTGATTAGACACTGTGTCCTCACCACATATTATTCTTTTAAAGGTTGTGCTCTGCTCCCTTCTCTCCTGTTTCAATAGATATTGAATATCCAAATAATTAAATGATAGTAAACATTAAAGGAATGACAAGGTGGTATGTGGCATGATCATGATAGAAATGTGTATTTGAAACAAATTATTTTAAGTATGATTGTACAGAACTGACTCAAAGGATATGAATTTGAGCAAACTCCAGGAGAGACTGGAGAACACAGGAGCCTGGCATGCTACAGTCCATGGGGTTGCAAAGGGTTGGACATGATTTAGCGACTGAAGAACAGGAACACAGAATATTAATTCTACAGAGCATAATTACAAAGTCACTGGTACAATCTACAATTTAGGTAGGAAATAAAAATAATTAGGATAAAATGTTAGTAAATCATGTTGTTTATACATTTGTTTTTAAAACTTAAAGATGGTAAGAATTTTACTTAATATTGAAAGCTAAACTGCATTCACCAGGATGTGGTCATTGAGTTCAGGTGTGTTCAGTCACTCTGTAACGTCTGACTCTTTGTGACCCCACTGACTATTATAGTCTGGCAGGCTCTTCTGTCCACAAAATTTTCTAGGTAAGAATACTGGAGTGGGTTGCCTTTTCCTTCTCCAGGGAATATTCCCAACCCAGGGATTGAACCCATCTCCTGTACTGGTCACAGATGCCCATTATACCTACTACTGTGGGCAAGAATCCCTTATAAGAAATGGAGTAGTCCTCATAGTCAACAAAAGAGTCCAAATTGCAGTATTTGGGTGCAGTCTCAAAAATGACAGAATGATCTCTATTTGTTTCCAAGACAAACCATTCATTATCACAGTAATTCAAGTCTATGCCCCAATAACTAATGCTGAAAAAGATGAAGCTGAATGGTTCTATGATGACCTAGAAGACTTTCTAGAAATAGTGTCAAAAAAAGATGGCCTTTTATCACAGGGGACTGGAATGCAAAAGTAGGAAGTCAAGAGATACCTAGAGTAACAGGGAACTTTGGCCTTCCCTGAAGGCCAAACAAAATGAAGCAGGGTAAAGGCTAACAGAGTTTTGCCAAGTGAATGCACTGGTCACAGAAAACACTCTCTTCCAACAACACAAAAAATGATTCTACCCAAGGACATCACTAGATGATCAATACCAAAATCAGATTTATTATATTCTTTGCAGATAAAGATAGATAAGCACTATACAGTCAGCAAAAACAAGACTGGGAGCAATCTGTGGCTTAGATCATGAACTCCTTATGACAAAATTCAGACTTAAACTGAAGAAAGAGCATATAGGTATGACTTAATCAACTATCTCATGATTATGCAGTGGAAATGACAAATAGATTCAAAGGATTAGACCTGACAGAGTGCCTGAAGAACTATGGACAGAGGTCTGTGACACTGTACAGGAGGCAGTGATCAAGACCATCGCCAAGAAATAGAAATGCAAGAAGGCAAAATGATGGTCTGAGGAGGCCTTAAAAATAGCTGAGAAAAGAAGCTAAAGGCAAAGGAAAAAAGGAAAGGTATATCCATCCGAACGCAGAGTTCCAAAGAATAGCAAGGAGAGATAAGAAAGCCTTTCTCAGTAATCAGTGCAAAGAAATAGAGGAAGGAAAGCAATAGAATGGGAAAGACTAGAGATCTCTTCAAGAAAATTAGAGATACCAAGGAAGCATTTAACGAAAAGATGGATACAATAAAGGACAGAAAAGATATGGAGATAACAGAAGCAGAAGATATTATAAAAAGGTGGCAAGAATGCACAGGACAGCTATACAAAAGAGATCTTAATGACCCCGATAACCGAGATGGTATGATAACTCACCTAGAGCCAGACAACCTGGAATGTGAGTCAAGTGGGCCTTAGGAAGGTTACTATGAGCAAAGATAGTCGAAGTGATGGACTTCCAGGTAAGCTATTTCAAGTCCTAAAAGATGATGCTTTGAAAGTGCTGCACTCAGCATGCCAGCAAATTTGGAAAACTCAGTAGTGGCCACAGGACTGGAAAAGGTCAGTTTTCCTTCCAATCCCAAAGAAAGGTAATGTTAAAGAATGCTCAAACTACCATACAATTGCCCTCATCTCACACATTAGCAAAGTAATGCTCAAAATTCTCCAAGCAAGGCTTCAACAGTACGTGAACAGAGAACTTCCAAATATTCAAGCTGGATTTAGAAGACATCAAACAGCCAAGATCTGCTGTATCACAGAAAAAGCAAGAGAGTTCCAGAAAACATCTACGTTTGTTTTTTTGACTGTGTAAATCACAACAAACTGTGGGAAATTCTTCAAGAGGCAGGGATACCAGATGACCTTACCTTTTCCTGAGAAATCTGTATGCAGGTCAAGAAGCAAAAGTTAGAACCAGACATGGAAAAATGGATTGTTTCCACATTGGGAAAGGAGTACATCACCCTGCTTATTTAACTTATATGCAGAATACACTATGTGAAATGCCAGGCTGGATGAAGCACAAACTGGAATCAAGATTGCCAGGAGAAATATCAATAATCTCAGATATACACATGACACCACCCTTATGGCAGAATGTGAAGAGGAACTGAAGGGGCTCTTAATGGAAGTGAAAGAGGAGAGTGAAATACCTGGTTTAAAACTCAATATTCAAAACACTAAGATCATGGCATCTGGTCCCATTCCTTCACAAATAGATGGGGAAACAATGGAAACAGTAAGGGACTCTATTTTCTTGGACTCCAAAATCCCTGCAGACGGTGACTGTAGCCATTAAATTAAAAGAGGCTTGTTCCTTGGAAGAAAAGCTATGACAACCTAGATAGTATATTAAAAAGCAGAGACATTACTTTCCAGACAAAGGTCCATCTACTCAAAGCTATGTTTTTCCAGTAGTCATAGATGGATGTGAGAGTTGGATCATAAAGAAACCTGAGTGCCAAAGAATTGATGCTTTTAAACTGTGGTGTTAGAGAAGACTCCTGAGAATCCTTGGACAGCAAGGAGATCAAACCAGTCAATCTTAAAGGAAATCAACCCTGAATATTCATTGTAAGGACTGATACTGAAGCTGAAACTCCAATACTTTGGCCACTGATGCAAACAACTGACTCATTGGGAAAGCTCCTGATTCTGGGAAAAATTGAAGGCAGGAAGAGAAGGGGATGAAAGAGGATGACCTGGCTGGATGGCATCACCACTTCAATGGACATGAGTTTGCACAAGCCCAGGAGTTTTTGATGGTCAGGGGTCATGGGAAAGCCCTTTTATTTATTTATTTTTTTTTAACTTCTTTATTAAGGTGGATACACATTCTCATATTAACAATTCTTGTGAACAAAAGCAACCAAAATAAGACGATAGTAAGATGTGCTTCACATAAAAACAATCAAGTGGCTAAGAGGAGATCTGGCCCTGTCCTGGCATGCTGTAGTCTGTGGGGTTGCAAACAGTTGGACATGACTGAGGGACTGAGCTGAACCTGCACTTGTAGACAGATTCTCTACTGCTGAAGCCCAGATGGTCACTGAGTGAGGCTCCATAAAGATAAACATGAGTGGAAACAATCTATTTCCTCAGGTGCACCAAGTCAGGTAGAACAAAAGTACAGATTGACTAATATCAGAATAAAATTCAAATTAAGACAATCAAGTTGGGACTTTCCTGGTGGGGAAGATTGGTGGCATCAGTTGTGGTATAGCTAAAACTTCTGGAAGACTAGGCGGAGAGATGGTACCATTGCAAAAAGAATGCAATTAAGTAAAGAGATTTAAAAATCAATAAAGATAATGAGAAAGTATTTCTCTCAAAAATGAGTGTTGCAACGTTTCTCCTGGTAGTCAAACCTGAAGACCATGCAAGTTTCCTCTCATGTGCTAAGAAAAACCATGGCCTCTGGCTGAGTATTGCTGTATAATGCAGGTCAAATCAACTTGGATTTTTTTTTTAATCACATTAAGCCAAAAAGCCATAAGAGAATCTGGCATGAAGTTTCATAGCCTGTTGTGTTACTTAAAGTAAATATACTAAGAAGACTTATGCTAAGAAGTTGACAGCAATGAAAAATTTTCTAACAGAGGATTTATTCCTAATCTTAATTTTCCCTAATGAAAAATTGTGATATATATGTATTTGCCTATATAAATATTTTCACAAATGAAAGAATTTCTAATCAAGACTTATTGGTTGCTACTTATTCTGAGTCCTTCTCAGTGAATCTGAAGTAAATGTTTTTAAAAATTCAAAATTGATAATTTGTTCAGAACTCAAAATCTCTAGTAAAGAAAAATTACAAGTGGTTTTGTTGTGGTTTAGTTGCTTTGGTTGTGTCTGTTTTACAACTCCATGGACTATAGCCCACCAGGCTCCACAATCCATGGGATTTTCCAAGCAAGAATACTGGAGTGGGTTGTCATTTCCTTCCCCAGGGGATCTTCCCAACCCAGGGATCAAACTCATGTCTCCTGAACTGGCACAAGGATTCTTTACCACTGAATCATCAAGCTGAAATGAAAAGAGATGAAGGTCCTAAAAATTACATAGTCAAAATGAGTCTATGAGAAATGAAAAATAATGGTATATTTCCACCAAGTCTAATCTATATGTCATAAAACACAACTAATTATCCCTGTGTTTGATCTGCAATTTCACTGATATATATGATAAACATTAAAAAATTATTAAAGATTTTCATAGGTTTGTTCTAATACTTAATCTCCCAGTAGATTTTTATCCACCATAATTGATTATTTAATGTACCTTTCTAATAAGAGGAACTTGAATAATGAAATCTTACTATTATCCACCTCAGAACCTCTTTAGAGCTCTGTGGCTTACAAGGAAATATTTAATAACAGAAAAAGAGAGTAACAGGAAGAAAGAAGGAAAGGAAGGAGGAAGAAAAAGTGGGTGGGGAAGAGCAAAATGTCTTATGATTAAGGAAGTTAAAGTCCTACGTAATATGTTGCAGAGGAAATTTCAGTAAATGAGGAAAAGCACCAAAAGCCAAACTTCATAGTTCACATTTTAACTAAGGAATAACCTTGACTATATGTATCATTCTAGATACACATGTGTTTTCTCTGTAAGCTGGTATTTTTTATATTTTTACATTTTCACTGTATGTGTACATTTTCATTTTTAAAACAATTTTAAGTGCAACAGTTAATTTTCTATTTATGTCACTGCATAGAAAGATAACAATTCATAATGTTATGGTAGAAATGGTTATATATTATATAAATTAATTAATAATAACTGGGATGACCCCCAGGAGGAGGGCATGACAACCCACTCCAGTATTCCTGTCTGGAGAATCCCATGGACAGAGGAGTCTGGTGGGGTGCAGTCCATGGGAGTGCAAAGAGTCAGATGTGACTGAAGTGATTTAGCAAGCATACAGGATGGGAAGAATAATCATATTTCTGAAATGAGGTTAGAAGCTGAAAAATGAGAATTAGTTAACTAAATCATTCACTAATTAAATAAACGGATTTATCCACACAGCACAATTTGGACTCCAAATAATAAAATGTGTAGGAAGTAAAGATGAAAATTAGCATTCTAATGACAAGCATAAAATAAATGGAATCAGTTCAAATCAGAGATGTCTACAAATATTTGCAAAAACATATTGTCTTTATACTGCAATTCACAGATTATCCAAAATTACAGCTATACTTATTCCATTTTTCCCATCCCCAGATGCTTTTGGCAGTTTTACTTCTCTGGAGATATTATCTATATTTTTAAATATGTGTTTTAAATGCAACTTATGGTCATCCAGGAACAGTAGTAGTAATTGCAAACCTATTATTAACATTAAATATGTTTTAATATGGTCCATCACCAAAGCATGTGTCAAATTATGAATTATTAATATAATGATAAAACTTTTCCTTCTTACTTCACTCTTTAGGCAATTATTCTCATAAAGTTGCCTTTATCTGTTGAAATAAACTGAAAATATTAGATTAAAAAAGACATTAGCCCAAGCAAAATGGCAAATATGCTTATTAATTCTAAACAAAACTGAAAGTTGTTCTCTATTATACAATGAAATATCAGGCAAGACTGCATTTCATTTATGTGAGAAGACTGTCTAATTGCAGAGAATATAATTTATATTGTATTTGTGTAAAGACATAATTTTATTCATCAGATTTCTTATAAGAAGCACTATATTGCTGGAAGAAGAGTTTGATAAACTACCATGATTAACAGCTAGGTAAGAAGTACATTATCAAGGGACTACTCAATAAAAAGAAAAAAAAAACTCTATTAAAATGTTTAATAAAACAAAAAGAAGAATATATTTCTCCTGTGAGAAGTGAAGGGAGGAGACTCTAGGAGGGAGAAGTTCAAATTACTGATACTGAATTTTTCATTGAAAGTAAAAGTGAAAGTCGCTCAGTCATGTCCAACTCTTTGAGACTGCATGGACTGTATAGTCCATGGAATTCTCCAGGCCAGAATACTGGCATTGGTAATCTTTCCCTGCTCCAGGGGATCTTCCCAACCCAGGAATTCAACCCAGGTCTCCTGCATTGCAGGCACATTCTTTACCAGCTAAGGTACAAACTTGAGACAAACTCAAGACCAGCTGAATTTAAGAAATAAAGAAATACGTTATTTCTAGAACCTGGAGAGTCATGAACCTGACCATGCTTCTTATATTTATATAATCAACTTAATTTAGGTGTTTCATAGCTTCTATTCATTAATTATAAAAATGGAAAATGCCACTGTCTCTTCCATTTATTGTTTACTTATTCATTCATCAATTTATATTGATCTTCTCAAGAGCATTTCAAAGAATTAAGTATGCTATAAAAATACTGCTTAATATTTAAATATAAAAGAACATCTCTAAAATATATCTATGGAAACATGAGAAGACAACAACTGTACTTAAATTATCTCATAATATAGCTGAGCAATATTACAAAGAAAAAGACTTCTAGTTCATTGACAACACTCCAATTTCAGAAAAACATATATTTCTGCTTTATCGGCTATGCCAAAGCCTTTGACTGTGTGGATCACAATAAACTGTGGAAAATTCTGAAAGAGATGGGAATACCAGACCACCTAACATGCCTCTTGAGAAATCTGTATGCAGATCAGGAAGCAACAGTTAGAACTGGACATGGAACAACAGACTGGTTCCAAATAGGAAAAGGAATGCATCAAGGCTGTATGTTGTCACCCTGTTTATTTAACTTATATGCAGAGTACATCATGAGAAACACTGGACTGGAAGAGACACAAGCTGGAATCAAGATTGCCGGGAGAAATATCAATAACCTGAGATATGCAGATGTCACCACCCTTATGGCAGAAAGTGAAGAGGAACTAAAAACCCTCTTGATGAAAGTGAAAGTGGAGAGTGAAAAAATTGGCTCAACATTCAGAAAACAAAGATCATGGCATTTGGTCCCATTACTTCATGGCGAATAGATGGGGAAACAGTGTTAGATTTATTTTTCTGGGCTCCAAAATCACTACAGATGGTGACTGCAGTCATGAAATTAAAAGATGCTTACTCCTTGGAAGGAAAGTTACGACCAACCTAGATAGCATATTAAAAAGCAGAGACATTACTTTGCCAACAAAGGTTCGTCTAGTCAAGGCTATGGTTTTTCCTGTGGTCATGTATGGATGTGAAAGTTGGACTGTGAGGAAGGCTGATCACCGAAGAATTGATGCTTTTGAACTGTGGTGTTAGAAGACTCTTCAGAGTCCCTTGGACTGTAAGGAGATCCAACCAGTCCATTCTAAAGGAGATCAACCCTGGGATTTCTTTGGAAGGAATGATGCTAAAGCTGAAACTCCAGTACTTTGGTCACCTCATGTGAAGAGTTGACTCACTGGAAAAGACTCTGATGCTAGGAGGGATTGGGGGCAAGAGGAGAAGGGGACAACAGAGGATGAGATGGCTGGATGGCATCACTTACTCAATGGATGTGAGTCTGGGTGAACTCCGGGAGTTGGTGATGGACAGGGAGGCCTGGAGTGCTGCAATACTTGGGGTCGCAAAGAGTCGGACAGGACTGAGCGACTAATCTGATCTGATCTGATCTGATCTGATACCCATCCCTTTTATTATGGGAGGACCATGACTGCTTCAGCCTGTAGTGTACAGAGGAATGGAAGCTATGTGACTTGCAAAGTTAGGCCGTCAGAAGCCACTCATCCTTCAAGTGGTTTTCCTGCAACACTGATTTTTGGAAGCCCCCTACTTGAACACTCCTACTGAAACCCAAATGAAACATTCTGAGAAACTCAAGCTACATGGAGAGGTCACAGGTCAGTGCACCAAACTCTGCACTGAACTCCATCAGCCTAGCCCAGAGACTTGTGATTAAGAAGCTATCAATGGAAGTCTTTCCAGCTGAGGACCCAGATAACTGTGCAGCAGAAAAGATGCATTCTCGTTATGTCATAGCCTGGCACTGACAGATTCCATGAGTAATTATTTCCTCTTTAAAACTTCACTCCGGGTGGTATATATTAATAACATAGTGCATTCACTACAAAGGATAGGAATAAAAAAAGCAAAACCAGTTTAAACCAAGAACAGGCTACAAACATTTGCAAAATTACACACACACACACACACACATATATATATATATATATATATATCTCAGATATAGGCTTCTATATTACAGTCCATTAATTTTCCTAACTATAGGCATATTTAATCCACTGTTCACATATTCTTCACCAAGGTAAACCCAGAGAGAAAGATTATTCAATAGTGTCTAAAATTTTATTGAGGTAAGGCTCTTTAAATCATTTAATTCATTTTCAATTTTGTACAGTTAAATTTGCCTCTTTTTATTAACATTAAAATTTCTGTATAAGAAAAGTAAATATAGTGTCTTATAAGGGGTACTTAAATTATTTGATATTCTAAACTTCATTCAATGAATATTTAAGAGCCCTCTCAAACCACTCTATAACAAGTTCAGTTCAGCTCAGTCACTCAGTTGTGCTCAACTCTTTGCGACTCCATAGACTGCAGCACTCCAGTCTTCCATGTCCATCACCAGCTCCCAAATCTTACTCAGACTCATGTCCATCTAGTCAGTGATGCCATCCAACCATCTCCTTCTCTGTAATTCCCTCTCCTCCTGCCTTCACTCTTTCCCAGAATCAGTGTCTTTGCCAATGAGTCAGTTCTTTGCATCAGGTGGCCAAAGTACTGGAGCTTCAGCTTCAGCATCAGTCCTTCCAATGAATATTCAGAGTTGATTTCCTTTTTTATTGACTGGTTTGATCTCCCTACTGTCCAAGTGACCCTCAAGAGTCTTCTTCTACACCACAATTCAGTTCAGTTCAGTCACTCAGTCATGGCCTACTCTTTGCGACCCCATGAACTACAGCGCACCAGGCCTCCCTGTCCATCATCAACTCCTGGAGTCCACGCAAACCCATGTTCATTGAGTCGGTGATGCCATCCAAACATCTCATCCTCTGTCTTCCCCTTCTCCTCCTTCCCTCAATCTTTCCCAGCATCAGGGTCTTTTACAATGAGTCAGCTCTTTGCATAAGGTGGACAAAGTATGGGAGTTTGAGCTTTAACATTAGTCCTTCCAATGAACACCCAGGACTGATTTCCTTTAGAATGGACAGGTTGTATCTCCTTGCAGTCCAAGGGACTCTCAAGAGTCTTCTCCAACAGCACAGTTTGAAAGCATCAATTCTGCAGTGCTCAGCTTTCTTTATAGTCCAACTCTCACATCCATACATGACCACTAGAAAAACTTGACTATACAGACCTTTGTTGGCAAAGAAATGTCTCTGCTTTTTAACATGCTGCCTAGGTTGGTCATAACTTTCCTTCCAAGGAGTAAGCGTCTTTTAATTTCATGGCTGCAGTCACCATCTGCAATGATTTTGGAGCCCAAGAAAATAAAGTCAGCCACTGTTTCCACTGTTTCCCCATCTACTTGCCATGAAGTTATGGGACTGGATGCCATGATCTTAGCTTTCTGAATGTTGAGTTTTAAGCCAACTTTTTCACTCTCCTCTTTCACTTTCATCAACAAGCTCTTTAGTTCTTCACTTTCTTCCATAAGGTTGGTGTCATTTGCATATCTGAGGTTATTGGTATTTCTCCCAGCAATCTTGATTCCAGCTTGTGCTTCCTCCAGCCCAGCATTTCTCATGATGTACTCTGCATATAAGTTAAATAAGCAGAGTGACAATATACAGCCTTGACATACTCCTTTTCCTATTTGGAACCAGTCTGTTGTTCCATGTTCAGTTCTAACTGTTGCTTCCTGACCTGTATACAAATTTCTCAAGAGGCAGGTCAGGTGGTTTGGTATACCCATCTCTTTCAGAATTTTCAACAGTTTATTGTGATCCACACTGTCAAAGGCTTAGGCATAGTCAATAAAGCAGAAATAGATGTTTTTCTGGAACTCTTTGCTCTTTTGATGATCCAGCAGATGTTGGCAATTTGATCTCTTGTTCTTCTGCCTTTTCTAAAACCAGCCTGAACATCAGGAAGTTCACAGTTCATGTATTGCTGAAGCCTGGCTTGGAGAATTTTGAGCATTACTTTACTAGCATGTGAGATGAGTGCAATTGTGCGGTAGTTTGAACATTCTTTTTTGGCATTGCCTTTCTTTGGGATTGGAATGAAAACTGACCTTTTCCAGACCTAAGGCTACCACTGAGTTTTCCAAATTTGCTGGCATATTGAGTGCAGCAATTTCACAGCATCACCTTTCAGGATTTGAAATAACTCACCTGGAAGTTCATCACCTCCAGTAGCTTTGTTCATAGTGATGCTTCCTAAGGCCCACTTGACTTCACATTCCAGGATGTCTGGCTCTAGGTGAGTGATCACACCATCATGATTATCTGGGTCGTGAAGATCTTTTTTGTACAGTTCTTCTGTGTATTCTTATCTCTTCTTAATATCTTCTGCTTCTGATAGGTCCATACCATTTCTGTCCTTTATCGAGCACATCTTTGCATGAAATATTCCCTTGGTATCTCTAATTTTCTTGAAGACATCTCTAGTCTTTCCCATTCTATTTTCTTCCTCCATTTCTTTGCATTGATCACTGAGGAAGGCTTTCTTATCTCTTCCTGCTATTCTTTGGCACTCTGCATTTAGATGCTTATATCTTTCCTTTTTTCCTTTGCTTTTCACTTCCCTTCTTTCACAGCTATTTGTAATGCCTCCTCAGACAGCCATTTTGCTTTTTTCCATTTGTTTTTCTTGGGGATGGTCTTGATCCCTGTCTCTTTTACAATGTCATGATCATAGATCATCAGACACTGTGAGATCTAGTCCTTTAAATCTGTTTCTCACTTCCATTGCATAGTCTTAAGGGATTTTATTTAGGTCATACTTGAATGGTCTAGTGGTTTTCCCTACTTTCTTCAATTTCAGTCTGAAATTGGCAATAAGGATTTCATGATCTGAGCCACAGTCAGCTCCTGGTCTTTTTTTTGCTGACTGTATGGAGCTTCTCCATCTTTGGCTGCAAAGAATATAATCAGTCTAATTTTGGTGTTGACCATCTGGTGATGTCCATGTGTAGCCTTCTCTTGTGTTGTTGGAAGAGGGTGTTTGCTATGACCAGTGCATTCTCTTGGAAGAACTCTATGAGCCTTTGCCCTGCTTCATTCTGTACTCCAAGGCCAAATTGGCCTGTTACTCCAGGTGTTTCTTGACTTCCTGCTTTTGTATTCCAGTCCCCTATAATGAAAAGGACATCTTTTTTGGGTGTTAGCTCTAGAAGGTCTTATAGGTCTTCATAGAACTGTTCAACTTCGGCTTATTCAGCGTTACTGGTTGGGGCATAGACTTGGATTACTGTGATACTGAATGGTTTGCCTTGGAAAGGAACAGAGATCATTCTGTTGTTTTTGAGATTATATCCAAGTACTGCACTTCGGACTCTTTTGTTGATCATGATGGCTACCCCATTTCTTCTAAGGGATTCCTGTCCGCAGTAGTAAATATAATGGTCATCTGAGTTAAATTCACCCATTCCAGTCCATCTTAGTTCACTGATTGCTAGAATGTCGACGTTCACTCTTGCCATCTCCTGTTTGACCACTTCCAATTTGCCTTGATTCACGGACCTAACATTCCAGGTTCCTATGCAATGTTGCTCTTTACAGCATGGGACCTTACTTCTGTCACCAGTCCCAGTCACAAATGGGTGTTGTTTTCTCTTTGGCTGCATCCCTTCATTCTTTCTGAAGTTACTTCTCCACTGATCACCAGATGCATACTGGGCACCTACCAACCTGGGAAGTTCATCTTTAGTTTCCTAGCTTTTTGCCTTTTCATGCTGTTCATGGGGTTCTCAAGGCAAGAGTACTGATGTGGTTTGCCATTCCCTTCTCCAGTGTACCACATTCTTTCAGAGTCTTCTTCAACACCACAGTTCAAAAGCATTAATTATTTAGCACTCAGCCGTCTTTATGGTACAACTCTCACATCCATACATGACTACTGCAAAATTCATAGCTTTGACTAGACTGACCTTTGTTGGTTATGTCTCTGCTTTTTAATGTGCTCTCTAGGTTTGTCATAGCTTTTTTTCCAAGGACCAAGTGTCTTTCAATTTCATGGCTGCAGTCACCATCTACAGTGTGCATGGAGCCCAGGAAAATAAAGTCTGCTACTGTTTCCATTGTTTTCCCCTTTATTTGCCATGAAGTGGTTGGACCAGATGCCATGATCTTAAGTTTTTTTGAATATTGAGTTTAAACCAGCTTTTTCATTCTTCTCTTTCACTTTCATCAATAGGCTCTTTAGTTCTTCTTCCCTTTCTGCCATAAGGTTGGTATCATCTACATACCTGAGGTTATTGATATTTCTCCTGGCAATCCTGATTCCAGGTTTTGTTTCATCCAGCATGGCATTTCACATGCTGTATAACAAACTAGAAATAAGACAGAAATAAAATTATAGCTCTATTATGAATTTGGAAATGAACTTCATGTTCTGGGAAGGTGGAAAATCTCCGCATCTAGATGACTAGACTAAAGGTGGGGTATAGAAATAAAAGGTACAAGTTAAGTCAGGAGACAGAAAATTGAGCAGCCTTGTAAAGTTTAAGAACTGGCAGCATTTAGGGACTTTTTTTGTGATACAGTTCCAGGATCATTTATGTTGTACCACATAGAGTAATTTAATGAGCCTATCTGCTGTACCTCCTATCAGAAATAAAACATGTATACAAAAAAAGATTTTTTATTACTCCTAATAATTTCCAGAAGAAAAACAGAAAAATGAGAATGATGTGACTTGTAGAAATAAAATGATAGTGACTTAGAAACAATGCTTTTTTCTTTTTTTTCTTTCACATTTAAGATAAATAGGTTATAATAAAAATCCATTTCAAGAATCACTACAAGAAGACCATTGCTCTATAAGAAGCATACTTTGACTCATTATAATATTATAATTTGAGAGAAGAATGAATTTTATTCATTACCTAATAACTAATATATCTGAATTTATAAGATTTTAACATATAGCCAAGAAAAACTCAGAATAGATTATCACAGTAGGCTACTTTAAATAGTTAAGATGGTAATGAAAGCTTTGTGGATCATTGTTAAAACATGTAATATTTTCATCATTCCTCCTTTCTCCAAATCATTTTTCTTTCTAATAAGTTATCTGAAAAAACTAAGGCTTACACTGCCTAACATTTGGATTTTTGGCTAAATCCAAAATCAGCACGGTTAAAAATAAATGTATGACCATATTATAAGTATATATAAGCAGAGCAGTGCTTAGCTATACACAGTACATCCAACAAAAAGTATTGTGAACATTCTATATGGGTATCTACTCCATATCCTTCCGCCCATCAATTCCACTATTTGTTGCTAGTGTGATGTCTTTAATCACACTCTTAAGTCTTACTCTGTAAGCTGTTTTGTCACTGTTGAGCTATTGCATCATGCAAATCCATGAAAATATTCTAAGCTTTTCTATGAAAAGATATTCTGAGTTTTGCATTGAAGTAAAACATTAAAAGAGCTAAAAAATTACAGCATGTTGCTTATTTTTTTTGAGAAATGCAGTATTTTGTAAGGCTCCAATCACAACACCCTCAATAATTCAACATTAGTTGACTCCAGGAATCCAAGATTTGTGCCTTAAGATGGTTTCTTCAGGGGATTAATTGCCTGAGTATAGATTATTGAAAGTCAATGGGAGGCAGTTCACTAAACTTGGTGGGAGAAAAATAACTTGCAGATATGCTGTTAGATTTTATCTATTTCTTTAGCATGTTGCTTTTTATAAATATAAATTGTATATAATTTTATAATTTAATAAAACATGATAATTAGATTAAAATGTGACTTCTTGTGAAGGGTGGGTATTTTCACTCCGTGAAAATAAACGTTGATAGACAGACTCACTGATCAGAGAACATAATGCCATTTACATGGGATTATATTGTCTATAGCTTTTAGGAAAGCCTCCAAGTTTAAACAAACAAACGAGTAAAAAAGTAACTGTCTTTAAACTCATGAATTATGTTCTCATTTTGTCTTGAAATAAATTGAAATCATTATTTGCCCACCTAATAATAATAATCTGTTCCTTAGATTTTTATTTGATCAAGTCTCAATGATTTATATCCAGTCTTTCTAAAGGTGGTATGAGTTCATTACTAGAAACATATAATTCTGAGTGAACATACAGTGCTACTTGTAATTGATCTCTATCAATATTAAATATTCCTCATGACTTCCTTTGGATAATTTTTAGTTTTCACCTTGTTTTCCCATTATTTCTTTCATCAACACAGAACTACAAATAATTGGAGTGTCTTTTTGGGAACAGAGGCAATAGGAAAAATCATATGGCTAATGATTTAAAAACATTTTAATTTTCAAATTTATTTCACATTAAATTATATTCTAAGAAAAGTATTATAAGTTCCTAGTTTGAAACTCAGTGTTTCAGAGTATCTGTGCTATATCTGTCAATTGTGGTATACATAAGAAATCATAATCCATGATAAAAAAAATCAATTAAGCACAAATGACTTAACATTTGAAAACATCCAGCCAGTTTCTTATTAGATTTTAATGATGTTAAGCTATTATTTAACAAATATTTTATTTTTTGTTTCTAAGACACAATTGAAAAATTGTGTTTTTACATAGATAAACATGCTGAAAAAACTGACTTCAGTTAAATTATATGTTGATAGAATTTATATAAACAGATTAAGAATGATAAAAAACTTCATAACAATTTCTAAAAGGATATTTCTTTTACAGACTACATTTGTATTAGCCCACTTTACTGAGAAGGTAGCTAAAATCTTTTTCATCAACAGTCATTTGTAAAATTGATTTTAATGTTTGGTTTACTGTAGTCCAAATTTAGAATAACTTTTAAATATAATTGCTTCAGCTTATATTGCTAATGAGTTACTTGTATGAAAAGTGATGAAATAAACTGTAGATTTACTTATCTACAAATGATCCTGGGTGTACTCACTAAATGGATGTTTAAATATATTATTCTTAAGACATTGTAATATTTTTGAAGTTTCCCTCTGTATAACATCTGCTTATGCATTTATATAACTTTAATTTACTTAATATATTTGCCCCAAAATAATAAAGTTTATGTTGCTGTATTGAGGAACGTGTCACTAAAATATTAGCTTTGGTTATATTTGGCTACAGTGACTGCTCATTGTTGAAGTCAGTGAAAATAATCTCTCTATACCCTAAAACCTATCTGAAAGTAGTGACTGACTTTCTATTCATTCAACATCTAATAAAGAAACAAAGTTTTATTATTTATGCATACAATAAATGCAGATTACTCATCAAGGTAAAATTTACATAACTTAAAATTAGCTATGTTTAAAGCATATTGCTCAGTGGCAATTGGTACATTAACAGTGTCGTGCAGGCATTTTTTTTTTTTCAGTACCTTTATATATAAGCATATATACTGCATTCACATATTACTAAACACTAACTTAATTCACAAAGATGTTAAAAATCTTTCAAAATTCATGACTCCACTCAATGTGTCACATGGGTATATGTTGCCTTAAGTTGTCTGTTCAATTAATGGGTGGATGCCTTGTTTTCTTAATCAGGTTGCAAACACCTCAAGACAAAATCAAAACAGGTTTTTCTTTTCATATTCACATAAAGCAAAGTTTTTCATACTGGTTGGTGATTCCCTAGACTGTATCTAATGTCCCAAGGGGTCAGCATCTGCCCTTCAGTGGAACACTATTAAAAACCAAACTTTTGCATGATCATTTAACTCTTACATTTTAACTCAAATGCCAACTTGAGCACAGAAATTGGGTAGCAGTGTTCTTTTGAATAGGGCTTCCCGAGGAAAGTTATGACCAACCTAGATAGCATGTTAAAAAGCAGAGACATTACTTCGCCAACAAAGATCCATCTAGTCAAGGCTATGGTTTTTCCAGTGGTCATGGATGTGAAAGTTGGACTGTGAAGAGCTGAGCACTGAAGAATTGATGCTTTTGAACTGTGGTGTTGGAGAAGACTCTTGAGAGTCCCTTGGACTGCAAGGAGATCCAACCAGTCCATTCTAAAGGAGATCAGTCCTAGACTGATGCTAAAGGACTGATGGTAAAGCTGAAACTCCAGTACTTTGGCCACCTCATGCAAAGAGTTGACTTATTGGAAAAGACTCTGATGCTGAGAGGGATTGGGGGCAAGAGAAGGGGACAACAGAGGATGAGATGGCTGGATGGCATCACCGACTCGATGAACATGAGTTTGAATGAACTCCGGGAGTTGGTGATGGACAGGGAGGCCTGAAGTGCTGCGATTCATGGGGTCAAAGAGTCAGACACAACTGAGCTACTGAACTGAACTGAACTGAAGTAGCTCAGCTGGTAAAGAATCTGCCTGCAATGCAGGAGACCCTGGTTCTTTAAATAGCATCCCCTCCCAGTAGATTTGAAGATACAAGTGTGGGGAATACACTAGATAGTCACTAAATTTAAAAGAGGTGTAAAATTTCTATTTTACTTTGTAACTGGAGGAAGTGAAGTGAAGTGAAGTGAAGTCGCTCAGTCGTGTCTGACCCTTTGCGACCCCACGGACTGTAGACTACCAGGCTCCTCTGTCCATGGGATTTTCCAGGCAATAGTCCTAGAGTGGATTGCCATTTCCTTCTCCAGGGGATCTTCCCAACCCAGGGATCGAACCTGGGTCTCCTGCATTGTAGACAGATGCTTTACTGTCTGAGCCACCAGGGAAAAGACATTTCAAAGTCCATAAGAAATAATTGTTACTGTTGTTGTTTAGTCGCTCAGTCATGTCTGACTTTTTTTTTTTGAACCCATTTACTGTAGGCCACCAGGCTCCTCTCTCCATGGGATATCCCAGGCAAGAATACTGGAATGGGTTGCCATTTCCTTCTGCAGGGGATCTTCCTGACCCAGGGATCGAACCCATGTTCATGCATATGTAAGCAAATTCTTCACTGTTGTACCACTAGGCAAGCCCCTCAAAATAAATATGATATATTTCACAGAAATCCAGTCCCATAACTTCATGTCAAATAGATGGAGAAACAATGGAAACAGTTACAGACCTTATTTTCTTGGGCTCCAAAATCACTGAAGATGGTGATTGCAGCCATGAAATTAAAAGACACTTGCTCCTTGGAAGAAAAGCTACAATAAAGCTAGGTAGCATATTAAAAAGCAGAGACGTTACTTTGTTGACAAAGTCTGTCTAGTCAAAGCTATGGTTTTTCCAGTGTTGAGTGTTAGACCATTAAGAAAACTGAGCACCAAATAATTGATGCTTTTTTAACTGTGGTGTTGGAGAAGACTCTTGAGGTCCCCTGGAGTGCAAGGAGATCAAGCTAGTCAATCCTAAAGGAAATTAGTCCTGAATATTCATTAGAAGGACTGATGCTAAAGCTGAAGCTCCAATACTTTGGCTACCTGATGCAACGAGCTGACTCATTGGAAAAGACCCTGATGTTGGGAAACATGGAAGGCAGGACGAGAAGGGGGCAACAGAGGATGAGATTGTTGGATGGCATCACCGACTCAATGGACATGAGTTTCAGTAAGCTCCAGGAGTTGGTGAAGGACAGGGAAGCCTGGCATGCTGCAGTCCATGGAGTCACAGAGTTGGACATGAAGAATCAGTGACTGAACTAATGTGAGTTTGAGTGAACTCTGGGAGTTGGTGATGGACAGGGAGGCCTGGCGTGCTGCAGTTCATCGGGTCGCAAAGAGTCGGACATGACTGAGCGACTGAACTGAACTGAACTGAACTAACTCATGGGAAAACATTATACAGATGGTAACACTTTACACCAACTAGCAGAACGGTTACACCCCTAGTGCACTGAAGCAAAACTTGTTGGACTTGGGACTTAACTTTCTACTTGATAGTCATGTGGCTGCAAAGAAACTCCTGAACCTTCAAAAAATTGAGTAAAATGGGGAAAATCATAAAATTCATACACCATAAGCTCACTGTGAGAACTGAGTCAATGTATTTAAAATTGAGAAAAAAAAATAAATAAAATTGAGAAAGGTTACATTATATATCCTAGAAGCTCAGTTTGTTGGGTGCAGACCTGTATTTTATTAATCTTGTCACAGTTATATGGAAATGCATAAACTGTTACTTTAAAAATGACAAATGAGGGTTCAAGGAGTTTTCTTTGAAGCCCAAACAAGGTCAGAAGAACAATTACAGTCTATTTATAACTCAGAAAATTGTTTAAGAAGTTTAAGATAGCTGTCCAAGAATTAAAGCAGAGTAATAAAATAAAAACAACTCAAATAGGTCTAGATTCAAACCAAG
>NW_011495085.1:5391838-5398528 GCF_000754665.1 Bison bison bison
TTTGAGGGTTCAGATATATTATACAAAAATCGGGCATACGCCTTTTTTCTACTCTAGTCTTAAAATCTGACGTACACTTTGAAAAATTAAAAATATTATAATATTACAAGATTAGGTTTAATAGACTTAAATGAATTAGAGACACCATAATAATACTTAACAATGTTGCAGAAAATTGCTTTATTAGCCTATCTTCTGATTTATTTATAGGACAGGCCTCCAAGTGAGACCCTAACAAGGATCTCAGGGAAAGGAAAGTAAGAGAAATGACTTTTTTTTTTTTCTCTCATTTTCACTTTACTTCACCTTCCTTCGGGAGAAGATATTGACACAGTTTCCAAAATGAAGGTCCATGCCATATACTACATTAATGAAATAAACAACATTTAAAAGTGGAAAAGCTCTCCTAGTATCAGAAGTACTGACAGGTATTAGAATAATATAGTAAAAGTCATTCATTTGGAGAAAAATCATAATATAAATAGTTTGTGTTTGCCATCAGCATTTGTTAGATCCAACTGGAATAATGTCTTAGAAAATTTAAAATCTTTTAATGCATAGAAATGATCACAGAGGATCTATTTTTCTTGCCATGAAAACTAAGCTATCTGCTACCTTGAGGAAAAGAAAATAATGAATTTGAAAAGTGACATTCATATTTTAAATATGGCCAGGCTCTGTAATTTGTTTTTATTTGCTATATTCTAGTGTAACTTGGAAGAAACTGTAAATGAATACTGATTAGAAATTTAATCAAAGAGTAATGAAGGCTTTTTTGCCCTTTTTAAACCAATGTTATTACATTTTTTCCCCAAAGTCCATGTTTCCTAACAAAAATGAAATTAGGACTAATGAAATTAAGACTGCAATGCAGATTCACAAATGGCCACAGATTTGTAAATGTGCCTAAAATGTGTCAAGAGACTCTGATATGAACACATTTCAAAATAAGTTGAGATTGTAAAACAGTTTGTAATCCATAGGATTAACTAGTGGGCAAAAGTCAATGATGTGATTCTAAGACCTAATGATTGAATTTATAATTTTCTGTCTCCTCAGTGCTTCCACCCTACCTGACATTCAGCCTAGCGACAGACAGACAACAGACTAGCTGCAATAATATGTGTATGGCCTATGATAGGAATGTTTTGAAAGTTATAAAGACCATACACAAGAAACACTGAACCAACATTTGTGGGTTGAGGGCAAGTTTTCTAGACAAAATGACATTTATGTCAGAGCCTTAATTTTTTTTTTTAATGTTATTTATATCTTTTTTTAATTTAAATGTATTTTAATTGGAGGCTAATTACTTTACTTCTTCCCCAAGTGAACCAGTCATTATTTGACAGTTTCTAACATATAATCACATTTATTAAAATGACACTTTGTTATGTTAGAGTCTCAATAAGTGTCTGATGATGAATTATTTTTTCTCTTCCAACAAATTTCAACCTATTTTATGCTATTTTTAAAAGTTGCTTTTATCAATGTAACACATCTACATAGTTTTAACAATCACATAATATTGGCAGATATTTATTGAAAAGTCCACCCCATAACTTTTTTTTCCCACCCCATAACTTAACAGCACTCTTCAAAAGCAAGCATCTTAAATATTTTAAGCACTTCTTCACTTCCTTACTTATAAACTCTCAACATTACTCTTATCCTGCTCTCTCTCTTGACTTTTCAATTTCAGACACTACTGCTTTTTCTCTACTGAAAATGAGAATTCATCACTCTTAAGGACATTCCCTTCACCACAAACATTCACATATAAACAGAACACACTCTCACACACATACTCACAAAAGCACTTCCTTGCCTTATTTTCTTACTATGGTTATATCACAAAGTCATCACTACTTTTATTACAATTACAGTGATAAATTCTGTAGTAAAATTGCACTTCTTGTTATACTATCATTTGTTATCCAGGATGACTAATTGCTTAAATATCAGAATATGATTATTTGTTAATATGGGGCTTCCCTGGTGGCTCAGCAGTAAAGAATCTACCTGCCAATGAAGGAGATGCAGGCTCAATCCCTGAGCTGGGACAATCACTGGAGAAATGACAACCCACTCCAGTATTCTTGCCTGGGAAATCCCATGGACAGAGGAGCCTGGCAGGCTACAGTCCATGGGGTCACAAAAGTGTTGGGCATGACTTAGTGACTAAACAAAGATTCTGATTAAGTATCCATAAAGTATTTATCTTACTGATTTTTTTTAGCATCTCTCTCCATTTGTCTTTGCCTCCATAAGACTGGAATATTTTTTAACTTTTATTTTTTTCTGAAAATTTAGGAAGGCAGGGAGATAAACACATGTATTCAATTTGTCATGTTTAATCAGATATCTGCCATTACATATTTGTGTAATCTTTAGGTTAAATACATACATGTTACATACACACATATATACATACATATGTTTGAGGATGGATTTCCTTATGTAAAATATTTCAATGTTGAGTCAGTCTTAAGTCATTACACCATTATCTATCACAGATCAGCAACAGCACTGTCCCTCCACCAATATAATTCATCTCCTGAATTTTAGGGCTTTCCTTTCTTGGTCACTAGTGTATCCCCAGGGCTTGACTCAAAGTATTTGGTGAAAACAGATGTCTGACTGACAAGCTAAAGTACCATTATGAAGTCTCCAGTCATTGGATATGAAGTCTCCAGTCATTGGATTTTTTGGCTTCTATCTTTATAGTTATTATGGTGTGATATTTTTTAATAGAAGAGGATTCCTATAAACCAATTCCATAAGGCTTACAGGAAGTCAGACTTTCTCTTGATATTGCAAGTATTTATTTATTTATTATTATACTCTTTAATTAATTTTTTTTTACTTTACAATATTGTATTGGTTTTGCTATACATTGACATGAATCCGCCATGGGTGTACATGTGTTCCCCATCCTGAACCCCCCTTCCATGTCCCTCCCCACCCCATTCCTCTGGGTCATCCCAGTGCACCAGCCCCGAGCACCCTGTATCATGCATTGGACCTGGACTGGCGATTTGTTTCACATATAATAATATATATGTTTCAATGCTATTCTCATATATCATCCTAAACTCGCCCTCTCCCACAGAGTCCAAAAGACTGTTCTATACATCTGTGTCTCTTTTGCTGTCTCACATACAGGGTTATTGTTACCATTTTCTAAATTCCATATATATATATATGCATTAGTATACTGTATTGGTGTTTTTCTTTCTGGCTTACTTCACTCTGTTATAATAGGCTCCAGTTTCATCCACCTCATTAGAACTGATTCAAATGTATTCTTTTTAATGGCTGAATAATATTCCATTGTGTATATGTACCACAGCTTTCTTAGGCATTCCTCTGCCGATGGGCATCTAGGTTGTTTCCGTGTCCTGGCTATTATAAACAGTGCTGCAATGAACACTGGGGTACACGTGTCTCTTTCAATTCTGGTTTCCTCAGAGTGTATGCCCAGCAGTGGGACTGCTGGGTCATATGGCAGCTCTATTTCCAGTTTTTTAAGGAATCTCCACACTGTTCTCCATAGTGGCTGTACTAGTTTGCATTCCCACCAACAGTGTAAGAGGATTACCTTTTCTCCACACCCTCTCCAGCATTTATTGTTTGTAAACTTTTGGATAGCAGCCATTCCGACCGGCGTGAAATGGTATCTCATTGTGGTTTGGATTTGCATTTCTCTGATAATGAGTGATGTTGAGCATCTTTTCATATGTTTGTTAGCCATCTGTATGTCTTCTTTGGAGAAATGTCTGTTTAGTTCTTTGGCCCACTTTTTGATTGGGTCATTTATTTTTCTGGAATTGAGCTACAGGAGTTGCTTGTATATTTTTGAGATTAATTCTTTGTCCATTGTTTCATTTGCTATTATTTTCTCCCATTCTGAAGGCTGTCTTTTCACCTTGCTTATAGTTTCCTTTGTTGTGCAGAAGCTTTTAATTAGGTCCCATTTATTTTTTAAAATTTACTTTTAACTTATTATTATGCATCAAACACTGTGATCCACACTGTACTCTACCCTCAAGCCCAGAAGACTAAGGCTTTATACAGAGGTTGGGATTATCATATGCTCACTATCATATATAAAATAACTAATGAGGACCTACTGTACATCACAGGGAACTGTACACAATATTTTATAATAACTTATAAGGGAAAAGAATCCGAAAAAGAATATATACCTATAGATAGATAGATAAACTGAATCACTACTCTGTACCTGAAACTAGCACAACATTGTAAATCAACTATATTTCAATAAAAAACAAGAAAAAGAAAATGTATTTTGGGGTTTGGTTGGTGGTTCTGATGGTAAAGAATCTTCTGCAGTGCAGGAGACTGCGGTTCATTCCCTGGTTTAGGAAGATACCCTGGAGAAGGGAACAGTTACCCACGCCAGTATTCTTGCCTGGAGAAATGCATGGACAAAGGAGCTTGGCGGGGTACAGTCCATGGAGTCTGAAAGAGTCAGACACAACTGTGGGGCTAAGCACAAAGCACAAAGCATATTAAAAAAAAAAAAAAAAGATAACTTTATATGAATTATGAAGTTTCATTGCTTTCAGCAGGGCAGGCACATGGTTAGTTTGAAACCCTGATTATATAAAGACTCTGCTGCACTCTCCAGACTTCCTGGAACGTTACTTATCAAGTCCTGTTTGATATTTCATCCTGTATGTTTTGCGCCTATTTCTGACAACTGTGCTGACCACGCTGTTTATGTCTCATGACTTCAGCCAATTTAAGACTAGATTCCAGCTTGCCATCATCTACCACTGTGACCTCACCTGAACTGTTTTGCCAAGGCAAGACCTCACTTCCACCTTCTTCCTGCCTACCGAGTAAACAGTAACGTCCTCTAAATCTTCCCCATGTGAGTTCATGTGGTTCCTGCTCAGGACAGATAGTATTTCATCTAAAGTAACTGTAATCCTTTCCCACTGGGCTTTAGATTTGACATATCACTTCATTACTTTCATACCCTGCTTTGTGTATTTTGCACACATGCCTCAAACAGCTTTAGTCATCTCTGGTCAGATTTTATTTACCTAAAGCCTTGATTAGATTTCTGTGGATTGCAGTGATATACAGAGGGCATCATTTTGACTTCTTACCAAAGCAATCACTTTCTTTTGTAGCAAATTCTAAACCTCTGCTGTGAAAAATGAAGTTTATATGATTTCAGCTCCTTTTAACTCCAATTTTTCCTGAATAAACTGCATAAGCTCTTAAGTTATTCTAAAAGGCAATGTATGGTGATTTGTGTTTCATAAAGTAAATGGAATATGGAGGAAGCCTAAATATAACAGAATTCTGATTCTGCCTTTAATTGGTGGTGTGACCTTATTTAGGTTACTCTATATTCCGTGAGCTTCTCCTTTCTCACTTGGAAAACAGATTTGCATAGTAACTATCCCTTAGGGATTCTTAAAGGATACATAGATTAATATATAAGAAGCACGAATAAAATATCCAGCACATAGCACACATTACAGAAGTATTTGTTGTCTTACTTTTCTGGGGACAGGGGAGGCCCTGTCTTTGGAATGAGAGCAATTTTATTAATAGCTATAGTTTTTAGTTGAAAATATAAAGCATATCAATTATCAATAGAAGTAACCAACCAACCTGTATAACATCAAAGTTTCTTCAGCTACATTTCTGACAAATGAAGGGATTCCTAGGTGGCACAGTGGTTAAAAAATCTGACTGCAATGCAGGAGGCACAGATGTGGGTTCAATCCTTAGGTCAGGATGATCCCCTCAGAGATGGCGGTATTCTTGCCTGGAGAATCCTATGGATAGAGGAGCCTGGCAGATTACAGTCCACATGGTTGCAAAGAGTCAGACATCACTGAAGTGACTGAGCACACATGCAAACACTGACAAATGAACTTCTACGTAACTCTTCAAATATGGCATAGACATTTAGTTTTTTACAACTCCCACTAAATTATTGTAGAGTTTGATTTTCTGGAAAATTCACTTATGTTAGATAAATGTGTTTCACTGTAATTTCCCATCCGTAATTGCTATCAGTATTTAGAGACAGAAGGACAAAGCATTCCCATTACCTCCCAATCATGAATGTCTCAAGCCCAACATGGTAGCTGTCTCTTGACACACAGGATTCACAGTATCCTTAAGTTAGCTGGATTTGGTACCTCTCATTGGCGACCAAAAAAGTCTTGATCAGTATAGAGATATTTATCCCTTAAACAGCATGCTTCACACATTTTTCTTGACCAAGCAGAAAAGTTTTCAATGTAGCCTCCAATGCATGTTTCACCATTTTAATTCACAGGAAGTTGTGGTCAAAGGTCCTGTTGAAATGAAAATTAATCAGCCTCAGGACCTTGTTGGTGGAGCAGTGCTTGAGACTCCACTTTCCAAGGAAGGAGGTGCAAATTCAGTCACTGGTTGGGGAGCTAAGGCCATACATGCATCATGGCCAAAAGTAACCCCAGAAAAGAAACAACAGAAGTAGTACTGTAACAAACTCAATAAAGACTTTTAAAAAATATATAGAAAACTATAAAACACTGGTGAAAGAAATCAAAGAGGACAAAATAGATGGAGAAATATACCATGTTCATGGATTGGAAGAATCAATATAGTGAAAATGAGTATACTACCCAAAGCAATTTATAGATTCAATGCAAT
>NW_011495085.1:5398628-5399028 GCF_000754665.1 Bison bison bison
GTCAGAATGGCTGCCATCCAAAAGTCTACAAGCAATAATGCTTGAGAGGGTGTGGAGGAAAGGGAACCCTCTTACACTGTTGGTGGGAATGCAAACTAGTATAGCCACTATGGAGAACAGTGTGGAGATTCCTTAAAAAACTGGAAATAGAACTGCCTCATGATCCAGCAATCCCACTCTGGGCATACACACTGAGGAAACCAGAATTGAAAGAGACATGTGTACCCCAGTGTTCATTGCAGCACTGTTTATAATAGCCAGGACATGGAAGCAACCTAGATGTCCATCAGCAGATGAATGGATAAGAGAGCTGTGGTACATATACACAATGGAATATTATTCAGCCATTAAAAAGAATACATTTGAATCAGTTCTAATGAGGTGGATGAAACTGGAGCCT
>NW_011495085.1:5399128-5399768 GCF_000754665.1 Bison bison bison
TATACCATGTTCATGAATTGGAAGAATCAATATAGTGAAAATGAGTATACTACCCAAAGCAATTTATAGATTCAATGCAATCCGTATCAAGCTACCAACGGTATTCTTCACAGAGCTAGAACAAATAATTTCACAATTTGTATGGAAATACAAAAAACCTTGAATAGCCAAAGCAATCTTGAGAAAGAAGAATGGAACTGGAGGAATCAACCTACCTGACCTCAGGCTCTACTACAAAGCCATAGTCATCAAGACAGTATGGTACTGGCACAAAGACAGAAATATAGATCAATGGAACAAAATAGAAAGCCCAGAGATAAATCCACACACATATGGACACCTTATCTTTGACAAAGGAGGCAAGAATATACAATGGATTAAAGACAATCTCTTTAACAAGTGGTGCTGGGAAAACTGGTCAACCACTTGTAAAAGAATGAAACTAGATCACTTTCTAACACCATACACAAAAATAAACTCAAAATGGGTTAAAGATCTAAACATAAGACCAGAAACTATAAAAGTCCTAGAGGAGAACATAGGCAAAACACTCTCTGACATACATTACAGCAGGATCCTCTATGACCCACCTCCCAGAATATTGGAAATAAAAGCAAAAATAAACAAATGGGACCTAATT
>NW_011495085.1:5399868-5414263 GCF_000754665.1 Bison bison bison
TATGACCCACCTCCCAGAATATTGGAAATAAAAGCAAAAATAAACAAACGGGACCTAATTAAACTTAAAAGCTTCTGCACAACAAAGGAAACTATTAGCAAGGTGAAAAGGCAGCCTTCAGAATGGGAGAAAATAATAGCAAATGAAGCAACTGACAAACAACTAACCTCAAAAATATACAAGCAACTCCTACAGCTCAATTCCAGAAAAATGAATGACCCAATCAAAAAATGGGCCAAAGAACTAAATAGACACTTCTCCAAAGAAGACATACAGATGGTTAACAAATACATGTAAAGATGCTCAACATCACTCATTATCAGAGAAATGCAAATCAAAACCACTATGAGGTACCATTTCATGCCAGTCAGAATGGCTGCCATCCAAAAGTCTACAAGCAATAAATGCTTGAGAGGGTGTGGAGGAAAGGGAACCCTCTTACACTGTTGGTGGGAATGCAAACTAGTATAGCCACTATGGAGAACAGTGTGGAGATTCCTTAAAAAACTGGAAATAGAACTGCCTCATGATCCAGCAATCCCACTCTGGGCATACACACTGAGGAAACCAGAATTGAAAGAGACATGTGTACCCCAGTGTTCATTGCAGCACTGTTTATAATAGCCAGGACATGGAAGCAACCTAGATGTCCATCAGCAGATGAATGGATAAGAGAGCTGTGGTACATATACACAATGGAATATTATTCAGCCATTAAAAAGAATACATTTGAATCAGTTCTAATGAGGTGGATGAAACTGGAGCCTATTATACAGAGTGAAGTAAGCCAGAAAGAAAAACACCAATACAGTATACTAACGCATATATATGGAATTTAGAAAGATGATAACAATAACCCTGTGCACGAGACAGCAAAAGAGACACTGATGTATAGAACAGTCTTATGGACTCTGTTGGAGAGGGATAGGGTGGGAAGATTTGGGAGAATGGCATTGAAACATGTATAATATCATGTATGAAACGAGTCACCAGTCCAGGTTCAATGCATGATACTGGATGCTTGGGGCTGGTGCACTGGGACAACCCAGAGGGATGGTATGGGGAGGGAGGAGGGAGGAGGGTTCAGGATGGGGAATACATGTATACGTGTGGTGGATTCATTTTGATATTTGGCAAAACCAATACAATATTGTAAAGCTTAAAAATAAAATAAAAAAAAATGGTCCATACTCAAAGAAAAAATATTTTAAAAAGAAAACATCTGCCCTATTTTAAACCTCCTGTAATCTGTAAGCCCAAGGAAGACATCAATGAACTGATCAACAACAGACATAGATGTATTTAAAATTAAGTTCTGAATCAGTAAACCTATGGGTCACTTGAAGTAGAGGAATATCTCAAGAAAAGTCATCACATACTGTGATCACGCAGGCAAAAATTCTTTTGGAGATCAAGAACAGACTGAGGGAAAATGAAGAATAATGATCCTATGGAAAATTAGCCAAACCAGGTCCTTTATTACTTTTAAGAGAGCATCTCATTTTATGTCTCATTAGGTCAGTCCAAACTATGTTGCTGTGATTTAAATACAAAGAATATCAATACTTAAGGAGACTAAAGACTTTCATATTACCAGAACAGAATTCTTCAATTTAAGGATATCTGAACACCATGCTTCTGAAAGCAAACATAATTGCTTTTCATTAACCCAGTGACTCCTGCACTGCTGATAACATTGCTGCCTTGTTTTATATTATTGTTGCTCTCGACTTTTTTTCTTTTCTTTCTTAGATAAAGATGATTTAAAGGGCTGCAAAAGGCTTACAATGGAAAGTTCAGTTACATTTCAGTTTGGTTTATAATTATGTATTCAAAAACCATACTGTTCTAATTAAAATTGAGAAATAATAAGTGCAAAAATGGTCAAACTCATCACTGTAACTATCATTTACTTCTTTTATTGTCTAAACTGGTTCATTAAAACTTGGTAACCTCAGGGCATAAAAATAAACATTAAGGATTTTTTTTTTCAGTGTATATATTCATGTTTTATAAGGTCATAGCTCTGGCTCCATCTCAAAATATTTGAACATTATCTGTTTAGCAATTCGCAAATGCAGTATGGCAATTCAATAGGCATTTGAGTTTTCCTATTTAAGAGTTTTTGCCTTTAAAGCTTTAACCATCATTACTTTGAACGCATTTAACCATGAAAACAATAAGATTATTCTTTCATAGTGACTCAGTTCAAGGGATGTAGGTTTCTTAACTACCACAACATTCTTCAAAACAGATTTAATGTTTTTTGCTGTGTTTCAGCTAACGGCTCAATATAACACCAAGCACCTTATCTTGATTCAAATTGAACACCTTTGCTCCATGCTTAGGTAAGCTGTAACAAATACCACTTTCTATTTCTATGTTTCAACCGCTATTTCTATCATATTTAATTCACTTTTCCTCAGTAAAAATTGTTCCCCAGGAGTGAGTGAGTTAAAAGATCCCAAAGAGAAAAAAACATTGCTAGCTTGGGAACTATGTAGTCATAGAAAAGAGATATTATGTTCGTCAAATCATTGTTTAGAGTGCATTTATACATTATTATAAAGTGTAGGTATTATAAGCATAATAAAAAAGTAAAATAAAAAGATTAAGAAGGCTTCATGGAAGTAGCACAAAATAAGATTTGGGCTTAGGGACTCTAAGAAATACATTTCTTAGGTTGTATTTTTCACTGGAATTTTGTGGAAATTATCTATCTTTTCCATCCTATTTTATACTCTTTGTCTTTTGGATATTTATGACTGTATTATTATATGTTATGACATGTCACGTGACCATGTTACTGTTAATCCTCCTGAAAAGGTTGCTGAAATACCAATGAGTACTATTATATAAGACTAAAGTGCATAATATTTATCTTTTCTAAGAAGTATTTTAGGACTCCTGTATCTCTCCTTAAGCAATTTTTTTCCTGTATAATAACTACCACTGATTTCTACCCTGGATATTATATTGTTTTTCAATTGCTCAGTCATTTCCTACTCTTTAAGACCCTATAGACTGCAGCATGCCAAATTTCCCTGTCCTTCACTATCTTTCAGAGTTTGCTCAAACTCATGTCCATTGAATCAGTGATGCCATCCAACCATCTCATCCTCTGTCAACATTATTAGATGGACAAAATCATTTTCTGGTTTAGCTATGAGCATAGATCATTTGATCAAGTTAGTATTTTCAAAATGGTATTAGCACTTTTATATCTCTAATATTTTTTGAAAAGATAACAACTGAAATTTGTAGCACAGAGCCTAGATATATTTTTAAAAGTTTAAAATTAGGTTGTAAAAGTAATATCTATATCAATGTTAATAAAAATGTAAAATTTTTTATGAGAATGTTCAGGTGGACCTGTGAGTTGAGAAGTCTTAATTCTTAGTAAAGATGCACACACACACTATACACTTACATTTAAACTTTGTAGAACTTTCCTGATACCTAATATCAAAATAAGCATAGAGAAACTTCATCCTTATAGCTAGTTCCAGAAGCAGTGAGGTAATCAGCTTCACTTTTTTTCACTCAACTGGTATGAACAGTAAACTTAATAAAATATATTAGTGGTGGTGGGATACAAGAAAGAATATGTTCTTGAATATATTAGGAAAATAGTATTCTAAAATATTTTCATATGCAAAATACTATTTTCAAATAGCATCTCTACTGTATTGATTAAAGCTTTCTAGGAAAATTCTCATATTACCTTGCTCATAAAACCCTCTCTGCCTTTGTTGTTGTTTCATCACTAAATCATGTCTGACTCTTTCTGACCCCATGTACTGCAGCATTCCAGGCTTCCCTGTCCTTCACTATCTCCTAGAGTTTGCTCAAACTCCTGTCCATGAGTCAGTGTTGCCATCCAACTATCTCATCCTCTGCTGCCCACTTCTCCTCCTGCCTTCAATCTTTCTGAACATCATGGTCTTTTCCAATGAGTCAGCGCTTCACATCAGGGGGCCAAATTTATTGGAGTTTCAGCTTCAGTCTTTCCAATGAATATTCAGGGTTGATTTCCTTTAGGATTGACTGGTTTGATATCACGCTGTTCAAGGGATTCTCTGCCTTTCAGATCAGATCAGATCAGATCAGTCGCTCAGTTGTGTCCAACTCTTTGCGATCCCATGAATTGCAGCACGCCAGGCCTCCCTGTCCATCACCAACTCCCGGAGTTCACTGAGACTCACGTCCATCGAGTCAGTGATGCCATCCAGCCATCTCATCCTCTGTCGTCCCCTTTTCCTCTTGCCCCCAATCCCTCCCTGCATCAGAGTCTTTTCCAATGAGTCAACTCTTCGCATGAGGTGCCTTTTGGCAGATTCAAAATGTGATCTCATAAGGATGGCTTGAAGGATACAATGTAACTAAAACAAGTTTTTGCTGGAATATCTGGTCCATGTCCTTCTGGTAACACAATGAGAATGCAGTATATATGGAAGTTAAGGAGGAGGTGGTTGATATAGGCAGTGATCAAAGTGGGTGAGTTCAGATTGGCCCAGAACTCCTAGGTCACTCTGCAAAAGGAAACCTGTTCCTTTCTCCAGAAATGTTTTTGCTGGGCATCCATGCTGTGTGAACTGCTGAAGAACTTCACCATTTACCCATTTTGTACACACCCTTCCTTTTAATGATTATTAATGTTTATTTATGATTATTAATGAAATTAAAAGATGCTTGCTACTGGAGTAAAAGTTATGACCAGCCTAGAGAGCATATTAAAAAGCAGAGACATTGCTTTGACGACAAAGGTCTGTCTAGTCAAGGCTATAGTTTTTCCAGTAGTCATGTATGAATGTGAGAGTCTGACTATAAAGAAATCTGAGTGCTGAAGAATTGAGCTTTTGAAGTTTGCTGCTGGAGAAGACTCTTGAGAGTCCCATGGACTTAAAGGAGATACATCCAGTCCATCTTAAAGGAAATAAGTCCTGAATATACATTGGAAGGGCTGATGCTGAAGCTGAAACTCCAATTCTTTGGCCACCTGATGTGAAAAATTGACTTATTGGAAAAGACCCTGATGCTGGGAGGGATTGGGGGCAGGAGGAGAAGGGGACGACAGAGGATGAGATGGCTGGATGGCAACACTGACTCAATGGACATGAGTTTGAGTAAGCTCCGGGAGTTGGTGATGGACAGGGAGGCCTGGTGTGCTGTAGTACATGGGGTCGCAAAGAGTTGGACACGACTGGGCAACTGAACTGAACTGAACGTTTATTCAACTCTTCAAAAACAGTCTAGAAACACTTTATTTGGATATTTGGAGATAACTGATTTACAGCTGGTCTCTTTTTCTCTGGGGTATCTATATGGCTGATTTTTAAATCCTGTGCAAAGAAGAGCAGTGGGATATATGCACTATTTTCAGTTTGTAATCTACATAGTGACCACCATATTTAGCTTCTATACTAATGGTTTGCAGCTGTCCTAAGCAATTCAAAGAGCCCAGCTTCATCACTGAAAGGACTACTGAGAATTTTTCCAGGGAGCACTCCCAAAGCCAAGATTCCCTGCTTTGATCTTGGAGCTTCAAGCCACAGACAGGTGATAACTCAGGGAGCTGACAGCAAGAATATGTCTAACCTCCTCAGTGTGCCTGCAAACTCTTTCTTTCTCTACACCATGTACTCTGCTTACATGTGCACATGGTGTAGAAATTCTGGTGAGTCTCCCTCAAGAGAACATACTCTGTGCTATTTGGATTTTGATGTATCTTTTAGTGTTAGTCTGAGACCTATTTTTTAGGTCCCATTTAAGTTCTTGAATCATTAGTGCTTTCCAAACAACATATCTAATCTTGTGTGAAAACAGTTTTCCCCAAATTTGACACTGTTTTTTCTTTAAGCAACCTTACCAAGAATGTTCTCAGTTTGACCCAGGCAAGTACAACACAGAGAGTAATGTGCCATGTGACTGAGCTGGATGTGGAGCATCTTTCCTATCATGCTGTGTGCCTGCCAGGCAATCTGAGGTGGGAAACAGCACAGGGGGATTAGGTCCAAGCTCATGACTCAGCATCAGTTCAGTTCAGTTCAGTTCAGCCACTCAGTCATGTCCGACTCTTTGTGACCCCATGAATCACAGCACACCAGGCCTCCCTGTCCATCACCAACTCCTGGAGTTCACTCAAACTCATGTCCATTGAGTCGGTGATGCTATCCAACCATCTCATCCTCTGTCATCCCCTTCTCCCCTGCCTGCAATCCCTCCCAACATCAGGGTCTTTTCCAATGAGTCAACTCTTCCCATGAGGAGGCCAAAGTATTGGAATTTCAGCTTCTACATCAGTCACCCCAATAAGCACCCAGGACTGATCTCCTTTAGGATAGACTAGTTGGGTCTCCTTGTAGTCCAAGGGACTCTCAAGAGTCTTCTCCAACACCACAGTTCAAAAGCATCAATTCTTTGGTGCTCAGCTTTCTTCACAATCCAACTCTCACATCCATATGTGACCACTGGAAAAACCATAGCCTTGACTAGATGGACCTTTGTTGGCAAAGTAATATCTCTGTTTTTCAATATGCTATCTAGGTTGGTCATAAGTTTCCTCCCAAGGAGTTAAGTGTCTTTTAATTTCATGGCTGCAGTCACCATCTGCAGTGATTTTGGAGCGCAAAAAATAAAGTCTGACACTGTTTCCCCATCTATTTCCCATGAAGTGGTGGGACCAGATGTCATGATCTTCGTTTTCTGAATGTTGAGCTTTAAGCCAACTTTTTCACTCTCCACTTTCACTTTCATCAAGAGGCTTTTTAGTTCCTCTTCACTTTCTGCCATAAGGGTGGTGTCATCTGCATATCTGAGGTTATTGATATTTCTCCCGGCAATCTGGATTCCAGTGTGTGCTTCTTCTAGCCCAGCGTTTCTCATGATGTACTCTGCATAGAAGTTAAATAAGCAGGGTGACAATATACAGCCTTGACAAACTCCTTTTCCTATTTGGAACCAGTCTGTTGTTCCATGTCCAGTTCTAACTGTTGCTTCCTGACCTGCATATAGGTTTCTCAAGAGGCAGGTCAGGTGGTCTGGTATTCCCATCTCTTTCAGAATTTTCCACAGTTTATTGTGATCCACACAGTCAAAGGCTTTGGCATAGTCAATAAAGAAGAAATAGATTTTTTTTTGAACTCTCTTGCTTTTTCCATGATCCAGCGGATGTTGGCAATTTAAGCATAGGAGATATATAATCTCAGTCTCAACATTCTTGTCTGTGAGTGCTCAGGCCTGTCCAATTCTTTGCGATGCCATGACTGTAGCCCAGCAGAATCTGTTCAAAGGATCCTGCAGGCAATCAGACTGACTTGGGTTGCTGTTTACTCAGTCTAGTAATGATAAAAATATAAGATAAATTCTAATTGAGGACATTCTATAAAATGATACTTGAAAAGTCCTTTTCAAACTGACAAGGTCTCAGAAAATTCTGAGAACCTGTTGCAGACAATAGGAGGTTTGTATTCCTAATACAAAACTACTAAATGCAATGTCCTATCTTTCTGACTTTTCATCCTCTTCATAGGGTTCTCAAGCCGAGAATACTGAAGTGGTTTTCCATTCCCTTCCCCAGTGGACCACATTTTGTCAGAACTCTCCACCATGACCTGTCCCTCTCGGGTACCCCTACATGTCATGGGTCATGGTTTTACTGAGTTAGACAAGGACGTGATCCAAGTGGTCAGTTTGGCTGGTTTTCTGTAACTGTGGTTTCCATTCTATCTGCTGTCTGATGGATAAGGATAAGAGGTTTGTGAAAGCTTCCTGATGGGAGGGACTGGTTGTGGCAGAATCTGGGCCCTGCTCTGGTGGGCAGGGCCATACTCAGCAAATCTTTAATCCAATTTTCTGTTGATGGGTGGGGCTGCATTCCCTCCCTGTAGTTTCTCCTGAGGCCAAACTATAGCAGGGATAATGGAAGAAATGGTGACCTTCCTAAAAAGGACTTATGTCGGGACAATTGTATTCAGAGGCCCTGACCGCATGGCAGGCCACTGTCAACCCACACCTCTGCTGATGACTCCTGGACACTCACAGGCAAGTCTGGCTCAGTCTCTTGTGGGGTCACTGCTCCTTTCTTCTGGAGCACATAAGGTTTTGTTTTTGCCCTCTAAGAGTCTTTTTCCCCAGTGCCATGGAAGTTCTGTAATCAGATTCCACTGGCATTCAAAGTCAAATTCCATGGGGGTTCTCAGTCCCTTTCCCAGATCTCCAGGTTGGGAAATCTGTTGTGGGCCCTAGAACTTTTGCAACAGTGTGAGCACTTCTTTCGTATAATTATCCTCCAGTGTGTGGGTTGTTTGCTGGGTGGCTTTATGGTGGGGCTCAATCCACGCCTCCCAGGTCTGCTGCAGTCAGAGCTCCTGTCACCACAGCAGGCCACTGCTGACCCATGTCTCTGCAGGAGACATTCAAACACTCAAAGGCAGGCCTGGCTCAAACTTTTGTGGGGGACCCTGGATCACGGTGAATAAAAGGCTTTGTTTGAGCCCTCTGAGCATCACTGGTGGGTATGGGGTTTGATTCCAAGTGTGATTTCACCCCATCCTAACATCTCGTTGGGGTTTCTCCTTTGCCTTTGAATGTAGGGGGTGTGTGTGTGTGTATGTGTATATATATATATATTTTTTTTCTTTTTTTTTGGTGGGATCCAACATTCTTCTGTAGATGGTTGTTCAGCAGTTAGTTGCGATTTTTGAGTTCTCATAGGAGAAGATGAGTGCAAGTCCTTCTACTTCACCATATTGTGGAATCACTTATTCCCAGTATGAAAAGGCAAAAAGTTATGACACCAAGAAATGAACTTCCCAGGTTGGTAGATGCCCTATATGCCACTGGAGAAGAGTGGAAAAATAGCTCCTGAAAGACTGAAGAGGCTGACCCAAAGTAAAAACAATGCTCAGTTGTGGATGTGACTGGTGATGGAAGTAAAGTCCAATGCTGTAAAGAATACTGCATAGGAACCTGGAATGTTAGGTCCATGAACAAGGTAAATTGGAAGTGGTCAAACAGGAGATTCGGACATGACTGAGCAACTGAACTGAATTGAAACAGGAGATGGCAAGAGTAAACATCAGCGTTTTAGAAATCAGTGAATTAAATGGACCAGAATGAGTGAATTTAATTCAGATGACCATTATAACTACTACTACTACGGTGGGCAAGAAACCCTTAGAAGAAATGGAGTAGCCATCATAGTCAACAAAGGAGTCTGATATGTAATACTTGGGTTCAATCTCAAAAACAACAGAACGATCTCTGTTCATTTCAAAGGCAAATCATTCAATATCACAGTAATCCAAGTCTACGCCTCAACTACTAATGTCAAAGAAGCTGAGGTTGAACAGTTCTATCAACACCTACAAGACCTTCTAGAACTAACACACACACACACACACACACACACACACACACACAAAAGATGTCCATTTCATCATAGGCGACTAGAATGCAAAAGTAGGAAGTCAAGAGATACCTGGAGTAACAGGGAAGTTTGGCATCAGAATACAAAATGAAGCAGGGCAAAGACTAACAGAATTTTGCCAAATGGACACACTGGTCATAGCAAACACCCTCTTCCAACAACACAAGAGATGACTCTACACATGGACATCACCAAATGGTAAATATTTATGTTAGATTGATTATGTTCTATGCAGCCGAAGAAGGAGAAGCTCTATACAGTTAGGAAAAAAAAAAAAAAAGACCAGGAGCTGACTGGTCAGCTCAGATCATGAACTTTTGATTGCAAAATTCAGACTTAAACGATGTAGGGAAATCTACTAGATCATTCAGCTATGACCTAAATCAAATCCCTCATAATTATACAGTGGAAGTGACAAATAGATTCAAGGGATTAGATCTGACAGAGTGAAGAACTATGGATAGAGGTTCATAACATTGGAGAAGAGGGGATGACCAAAACCATCCCCAAGAAAAAGAAATGCAAAATGACAAAATGGTTGCCTTGGCAGGCCTTACAAATAGTTGAGATAAGAAAAGAACTCAAAGGCAAAGGAGAAAATGAAAGATAAAACTTTTTGAATGCAGAATTCCAAAGAATAGCATGGAGAGATAAGACAACCTTCCTAAGTGATCAATGTAAAGAAATAAAGGATAACAATAGAATGGGAAAGACTAGAGATATCTTCAAGAAAATTAGAGATACCAAAGGAACATGTCATGCAAAGAGGGCACAACAAAGAGGGCACAACAAAGGAACTGCATGAACCTAACAGAAATAGAGAGTATTAAGAAGAGATGGCAAGAATACACAGAAGAACTATACAGAAAGATCTTAATGACCCAGATAATCTCGATGGTGTGATCACTCACCTAGAGCCAAATATCATGGAATAAAAAAAAAAAAATCCTGGAATGTGAAGTCAAGTGCACCTTAGGAAGAATGAACATAAACAAAGCTAGTGGAGGTGATGTAATTCCAGCTGAGCTATTTCAAATCCTAAAAAAATTATGCTGTTAAAATGCTGCATTCAATATGACAGCAAATTTGGAAAACCCAGCAGTGGCCCCAGGACTGGAAAAGGTCAGTTTGCATCCCAGTCCCAAATAAAGGCAATGCAAAAGAATGTTCAAACTACTGCAAAATTGTACTCATTTCACAGGCTAGCAACGTAATGCTCAAAATTCTGCAAGCGAGCCTTCAACAGTACATGAACTGAGAACCTCCAGGTGCTCAAGTTGGATTTAGAAAAGGCAGAGCAACCAGAGATCAAATAGCCAACATCCACTGGATCATAGAAAAAGTAAGAGAGTTCCAGATAAATATCTACTTCTGCTTTATCAACTTCACTAAAGCCTTTGACTATGTGAATCACAACAAACTGTGGAAAATTCTTAAAGACATGGGAATACCAGACTGCCTTACTTGCCTCCTGAGAAATCTGTATGCAGGTGAAGAAGTAACATTAGAATCAGACATCGAACAACAAACTGGTTCCATGTTGGGAAAGGAGTACATCAAGGCTGTGTATTGTCACCTTGCTTATTTAACTTATATAAGAGTACATCATGCAAAGTGCAGGGCTGGATGAAGCACACTCTGTAATAAAGACTGCAAGGGAAAATATCAATGACCTCAGATGTGCAGATGACACCACCCTTATGGCAGAAAGTGAAGACGAACTGAAGAGCCTTTTAATGAAAGTAAAAGAGGAGGGTGAAAAAACTGGCTTTAAACTCAACATTCAAAAAACAAAAGTCATGGCATCTGGTCCCATCACTTCATGGCAAATAGATGGGGAAACAATGTAAGCAGTGACAGACTTTATTTTCTTGGGCTCCAAAATCACTGCAGTTGGTGACTGCAGCCATGAAGTTAAAAGACGCTTGCTCCTTGGAAGAAAAGCTATGAAAACCTAGACAGAATATTACAAAGCAGAGACATTACTTCACTGACAAAGGTCTGTCTAGTCAAAGTTATGGTTTTTCCATTGTCATGTGCAGATGCGAGAGTTGGTCCATAAATAATGCGGGGTGCCAAAGAATTGATGCTTTTGAACTGTGGTTTTGAATAAGATTCCTGAGATTCCCTTGGACTGCAAGGAGATCAGACCAGTCCATCCTAAAGGAAATCAGTCCTGAATATTCACTGGAAGGACTGAAGCTGAAGCTGAAGCTCAAATAATTTGCCCACCTGCTGCAAAGAAGTGACTCAATGGAAAAGTCCCCAGTGCTGCGCTAGACTGAAGGCAGGAGGAGAAGGGGATGACAGACGATGAGATGGTTGGATGGCATCACCAACTTAATGAACATGAGTTTGAGCAAGCTCCAGGATTAAGTGATGGACAAGGAAACCTGGCATGCTGCAGTCCATGGGGTCACAAGAGTCAGACAAGACTGAACAACTGAACTGAATTGAAATGCAATGTGGTATCTTGGTTGAGATTCTGCATCATAAAAATGACACCAGATAAATATTAAGGAAATCTGAAGAAAGCATAGGTTTTAATTAATAACACTATAGCATATTAACTGACTATGATAAGTATATCATATTAATGTGAAACATTAATGAAAAAACTGGACCTGGGTTTTATAGGAACTCTTTAATATTTTTACAATTTTTATGTAAAACTATTCTAAAACAAAAAGTTTATTTTAAAAGGTTTTAAACACAGGATTTTCTTTCTATACATTTTTTAATATTTAATACATATATTGTATATGAAACAAAATACATTTAAATAACACTAAAGTCTGTTTCAAAAATATAGGTGATATTCATAGTGTGGGTTCCCTGGTGGCTCAGTAATAATCTGCCTGCGTTGCAGGAGACTTGGGTTCGATCCCTGGGTCTGGAAGATCCCCTGGAGTAGGAAATGGCCACCAACTCAAATATTCTTGCCTAGGAAATCCCATGGACAGAGGAGCTGGCAGTCTACAGTCCATGGGGCCACATAGTTTTGGACACAACTGAGCGACTAGCATTTTTACTTTCAATCACAATGTATTTCCTAGGCATTGTACACATTAAGGGACAAGGAAGAAAGCATGCACTATTTTCAAGAACATCTAGGGTCATTTCTGTGAACATTAAAGTAAAAAAGAACTATTAATATAAAACTTAACCAAAATTATGAATCTAAGCTCCATCATTTGTCAAATGGGATGTTTCTCATATGCATATTTAAATTTGCATTTTCCTATTATTGAGGGAGAAATATTGTCAAAGTGAAAATACTCTAAGTTCTTCAGTAAGAAAAATGTCTATTAGAATTTTAACTTATATGTCTTATTAAATAAATCACTGAATATTATTTATTAAGTATATGTTTATCATATTGGGTAAAATCACTTTAAATAACTTAGGAGTATTTTCTAGAATAATTATGACTCAGAATTATCTTGCACTATATCTGTGATGTTTCAATGTACTTTTTTTGGTTTGTTTTTACTACTTTAGATTTAATTTTCACAATAGTAAATATATTTGCAGATATGCTTGTTCAGCATATCCAGCAATTCATCATTTATAATATCTCAATTGAGGAAAAGCCTCTAACTATCAAACTCTTTAATCATAATGTAAACAAAATCATTTTAAAGTTTTTTTTTAGGGTAGAAATGAGTCAAAGGGTCAAAATTTTGAAAGACATTTGACATATATTCCATAAATTTAAACCAGCCAAGAAATATGGGTTAGTTCAGTTTTTGAATCATCATCAGTATTTCATATTATTGATTAATATTCACAAATCTGGTGAAGAAATGATTTAATTTGCAATCCTGGATTAACATTGAAGGTAATGTTTTGGATAAACATATGTGCATATACACATAACCTTTATCTCACACTATATGTGAAAATCAATCCCAAAGGAATTCAGATCAAAATGTAGAGATTTAATCATAATCTTTCCATAAGACAATGTAAGGAAACATTTTCATGACCTTGGGATAGAGAAAGACTTCTTTAAAAGGAAACAAATTAACAGTAAAGAAAATTTTGATTACTATTTTAAAGCTAAGCATGCACATTTACCCAAAAAGTTTTTTTAAAAAATCAAAGACTGAAAATGCAAGCAAGAAAATGGAATAAGCATTTGTAGCAAGTTTATCTGACAAAAGACTTCTATTTGGACCATATAAAGAATTATTCTAAAACAGTAAAGAAAAGACAGACGGCTTGATAGAAAAGAAGGAATATGACTATCAAATAGAGATTTCTTTAGCAAGCTATTAAAATGTCTAAAATTACATGAAAATGCTAAATTTCATTAGTCAGTCATTGCATGCTAAGTTGCTTCAGCTGTGCCCACTCTTTGCAACCATACAGAGTGTAGCTTGCCAGGCTCCTCTGTCCATGGGATTCTCCAGACAAGAAAACTGGAGTGTGTTGCCATGACCTCTTCCAAGAGATCTTCCCAACCCAAGAGTTGAACCCGAGTCTCCTTTGTCTCCTGCATTGGTAGTGGGTTCTTTACAATTGGTACCATCTGGGAAATCGGTAATCAGGGAAATGCAAACTAATACCATGATGAGCTGCTCTGATAAGTTCACTAAAAAGGTTATATTAAAAATAATAGTGTAAGATATTCCTGAGAGTTGGAAAGATGAGAATCTTTATGCATGGGTAATGAGAGTATCAGTTTAGTTGAGTTCAGTTGCTCAGTCATGTCCAACTCTTTGCGACTTCATGAATCCCAGCATGCCAGGCCTCACTGTCCATCACCAATTCCCAGAGTTCACTCAGACTCACGTCCATCGAGTCAGTGATGCCATCCAGCCATCTCATCCTCTGTCGTCCCCGTCTCCTCCTGCCCCCAATCCCTCCCAGCATCAGAGTCTTTTCCAATGAGTCAACTCTTCGCATGAGGTGGCCAAAGTACTGGAGTTTCAGCTTTAGCATCATTCCTTCCAAAGAAAT
>NW_011495085.1:5414363-5414584 GCF_000754665.1 Bison bison bison
TCCAGCGGATGTTGGCAATTTGATCTCTGGTTCCTCTGCCTTTTCTAAAACCAGCTTGAACATCAGGAAGTTCATGGTTCATGTATTGCTGAAGCCTGACATGGAGAATTTTGAGCATTACTTTACTAGCATGTGAGACGAGTGCAATTGTGTGGTAGTTTAAGCATTCTTTGGCATTGCCTTTCTTTGGGATTGGAATGAAAACTGACCTTTTCCAGGCC
>NW_011495085.1:5415345-5416028 GCF_000754665.1 Bison bison bison
TTAATTTCATGGCTGAAGTCACCATCTGCAGTGATTTTGCAGCCCAGAAAAATAAAGTCTGACACTGTTTCCACGGTTTCCCCATCTATTTCCCATGAAGTGATGGGACCGGAGGGCATGATCTTCATTTTCTGAATGTTTAGCATTAAGCCAACTTTTTCACTCTCCTCTTTCACCATCATCAAAAGGCCTTTTAGTCCCTCTTCAATTTTTGCCATAAGGGTGATGTCATCTGCATTTCTGTGGTTACTGATATTTCTCCCAGCAATCTTGATTCCAGCTTGTACTTCTTCAAGTCCAGCATTTCTCATGATGTACTCTGCATATAAGTTAAATAAGCAGAGTGACAATATAGAGCCTTAACATATTCCTTTTCCTATTTGGAACCAGTCTGTTGTTCCATGTCCAGTACTAACTGTTGCTTCCTGACCTGCATACAGATTTCTCAAAGGCTGGTCAGGTGGTCTGGTATTCTCATCTCTTTCAGAATTTTCCACAGTTTATTGTGATCCACACAGTCAAAGGCTTTGGCATAGTCAATAAAGCAGAAATAGATGTTTCTCTGGAACTCTCTTGCTTTTTTCATTTTCCAGCGGATGTTGGCAATTTGATCTCTGGTTCCTCTGCCTTTTCTAAAACCAGCTTGAACATCAGGAAGTTCATGGTTCATGTATTGCTGAAGC
>NW_011495085.1:5416128-5424379 GCF_000754665.1 Bison bison bison
CTTTCACAGCATCATCTTTCAGGATTTGGAATAGCTCAACTGGAATTCCATCACCTCCACTAGCTTTGTTTGTAGTGATGTTTTCTAAGGCCCACTTGACTTCACATTCCAGGATGTCTGGCTCTAGGTCAGTGATCACACCATCGTGATTATCTGGGACATGAAGTTCCTTTTTTGTACAGTTCTTTTGTGTATTCTTGCCACTTCTTCTTAATATCTTCTGCTTCTGTTAGGTACATACCATTTCTGTCCTTTATCGAGCCCATCTTTGCCTGAAATATTCCCTTGGTATATCTGATTTTCTTGAAGAGATCTCTAGTCTTTCCCATTCTGTTGTTTTCCTCTGTTTCTTTGCATACATTGATGAGGAAGCCTTTCTTATCTCTTCTTGCTATTCTTTGGAACTCTGCATAGATGCTTCTATCTTTCCTTTTCTCCTTTGCTTTTCACTTCTCTTCTTTTCGCAGATATTTGTAAGACCTCCAAAGACAGCCATTTTGCTTTTTTGCATTTCTTTTCTATGGGGATGGTCTTGATCCCTGTCTCCTGTACAATGTCATGAACCTCATTCCATAGTTCATCAGGCACTCTATCTATCAGATCTAGGCTCTTAAGTCTATTTCTCACTTCCACTGTATAATCATAAGGGATTTGATTTAGGTCATACCTGAATGGTCTAGTGGTTTTCCCTACTTTCTTCAATTTAAGTCTGAATTTGGTAATAAGGAGTTCATGATCTGAGCCACAATCAGCTCCTGGTCTTGTTTGTGCTGACTGTATAGAGTTTTTCCATCTTTGGCTGCAAAGAATATAATCAATCAGATTTCAGTGTTGACCATCTGGTGATGTCCATGTATAGAGTCTTCTCTTTTGTTGCTGGCAGAGACTGTTTGCTATGACCAGTGCATTTTATTGGCAAAACTCTATTATTCTTTGCCCTGCTTCATTCCGTATTCCAAGGCCAAATTTGCCTGTTACTCCAGGTGTTTCTTGACTTCCTACTTTTGCATTCCAGTCCTCTATAATGAAAAGGACATCTTTTTTGGGTGTTAGTTCTAAAAGGTTTTGTAGGTCTTCATAGAACCGTTGCACTTCAGCTTCTTCAGTGTTACTGATTGGGGCATAGACTTGGATTACTGGGATATTGAATGGTTTGCCTTGGAAACAAACAGAGATCATTCTGTCGTTTTTGAGACTTCATCCAAGTACTGCATTTCAGACCCTTTTGTTGACTGTGATGGCTACTCCATTTCTTTTGAGGGATTCCTGCCCGCAGTAGTAAATATAATGGTCATCTGAATTTAATTCACCCACTCCAGTCCATTTGAGTTTGCAGATTCCTAGAATGTCGACATTCACTCTTGCCATCTCTTGTTTGATCACTTCCAATTTGCCTTGATTCATGGACCTGACATTCCAGGTTCCTATGCAATATTGCTCTTTACAGCATCGGACCTTGCTTCTATCACCAGTCACATCCACACCTAGGTATTGTTTTTGCTATGGCTCCATCCCATCATTCTTTCTGGTGTTATTTCTCCACTGATCTCCAGTAGCATATTGGGCACCTACTGACCTGGGGAGTTCCTCTTTCAGTATCCTATCATTTTGCCTTTACATACCCTTCATGGGGTTCTCAAGGCAAGAATACTGAAGTGGTTTGCCATCCCCTTCTCCAGTGGACCACATTCTGTCAGATATCTCCATCATGACCCACCCATCTTGGGTTGCCCCACAAGCATGGCTTAGTTTCTTTCAGTTAGACAAGGCTGTGGTCCTAGTGTGATTAGATTGACTAGTTTTCTGTGAGTATGGTTTCAGTGTGTCTGCCCTCTGATGCCCTCTTGCAACACCTACCATCTTACTTGGGTTTCTCTTACTTTGGGCATGGGGTATCTCTTCACGGCTGCTCCAGCAAAGCACAGCCACTGCTCCTTACCTTGGACAAGGGGTATACTTAAAAAAAAAAAAAAAACTTTAGAAGACAAGAAAATTATCCAATTTAATATACACATTTGTGATCCAACAATTCACTCCTGCTGCTGCTGTTGCTAAGTTGCTTCAGTCATTTCTGACTCTGTGCGACCTCACAGATGGCAGCCCACCAGACTCCCCCATTCCTGGGATTCTCCAGGCAAGAACACTGGAGTGGGTTGCCACTTCCTTCTCCAATGCATAAAAATGAAAAGTGAAGGTGAAGTTGCTCAGTCGTGTCCAACTCTTAGCAACTCATTGGACTGTGGCCTACCAGGCTCCTCTGTCCATGGGATTTTCCAGGCAAGAGTACTGGACAGGGTGCCATTGCCTTCTCCAACAATTCACTCCTAGATTTATGCAAAACAGAAGTGCACATATAAAAAACAGAGTATATATTATTACATTACATATATATTCATTTTATATTATTTACATATTATTTGTATCACTATTACTTGATAGTATGTTTAATATCCCAAAGTAGAAAACTCAAATGGCTATCAATACTAATGTGAGTAAATGAATAAGTTTATTAATAAAATACTACAGTTATGCAAAAGAACAAAAATAGACTTCAAAATTAAACCTGAGAAAAAACAGGCACCAGAGGAAGCATAATTTACTTTTTTGATTTATGTAAATTTAAAAAACAGATATATTATGGCGGGCTAAAGGTCTGAGCTACCTTTAGTTTTAGAAATAAATTACAAGCTCATAATTTGAAGGGGGCATGATAATTGCTTCTAAGTTTCTGGAAATATTCTATTTCTTTTTTTAATATAAATTTATTTATTTTAATTGGAGGCTAATTAATTTACAATATTGCACTGGTTTTGCCATACATCAACATGAATCCGCCATGGGATTTCTTGACATGGCGATACTTACATGGTTGTGGTCATTGGCTGAAAGTTTACTTAATGTACACTTGTGATTCATGCATTTCTTCTGTATGTAAATTAAATTTCAATTATATATTTTAAAATTTAAAATTCTGCCTAGGTAGATGATTTTAAAAATATATCCTGTTTCAAAGAGTAATTTTATGAAGTTCAGTTTTTTAAGAACAATTTTTTCTAGCTTCTAAAATTGTTTTGTGTCTGGGAACATGAAAATGATCAGTTTTACTTTTTATGTATAGTTCATTAGAAGTTACTGTGTTCCATATAAGTGAACAAGAAGTGTAAAACATCATTTTATTTGTGAAACACCACTGGGTAGCTAGCCCTATATGCATCTTATATAACATAATCATGTTTTGGGAAGGATATATAGAAGAGCTTAAATAGATAACAATAATGGTTTCCCAGTGAATAACTGACTGACTGTAGTCATTTTTCTACAATGTAGTTTCGAATTTCATACTAAGTTGTAAGTTATTATTTCATTAAAACTATAAGTTGCTAAAACACCAAAACTACTGGTGGATAACTGATCAGGATATAGTAATTTATTTAAAAATCAAAGAAATAGTTTCTGTGCTATCATGCCTGCTGATACAGTACATTCCATCTTAGCAAATTGTCTTGTAAAACATCTTCTAAGGATCCGAAATAAATTCTAAATATCACTGAAGAAAAAAAGCAGCAAAATAGGAACAGAGCCAGTAAATTTCCTTCAAAAAGAAAGATCAGGTTTCACGTTAGAAAGATAAAAGTTCTAGTTAAATGTTAACTCCAAGCAGTCATTATCATATAACTCCGGATACAATATTGAAATGAAAAAATTCCTGGTCACTGAGTAATGCCATAGGCCTTGTATGAGGAGCAGCAGGAAAGCAAGAGAATGAGCCTGAGGTCAGTCTCTCACTTACCAGATGTGTTGCTTGTAAGACCATTTAGCTTCTCAAAAAAAAAAAAAAAGGAATAATATTGAACTTCAAGATGTTTTATAATCATGCTTTAGATGTGTTGCTTTTTTTCTCTAAGGCAATTGTCACAAATAAAAATTTATGTGACTTGATTAAAGATCTCTAATGTTTCTACATTTTATTAACTGATAGATTAAAATATAGTTATGTGTTTGATTCTTGAATTATAATCAGAAATGTAGAAATGTTCTATTTTTGTTTCTGGTTACCCCAATTATAATAAATATTATTCTGTGCAAATAATATACATTCCATGCAAGTGACAAATATTTTATTTATTTATTTCCTCAATTTCTTATTATTACTTTGGTTTAAGTGTATGTTGCCCGAATATATTCCCCTGCATAAATGATAATTTTATGATCAAATTATAGTTCCAAATAACTGCTATCAAATTTATTCATCCAAATAGACTTATTTTGTTACATGCATATTATTCAGTATAATAAAATGCAGGTGAGAAAAATTGTAAATATGCTAGAGAAAATGCAAGAAAGGTGCATGAATAATTATACAGTATTAGCTATTTCATGTTTTTGTATATTAACCAAGAATAACAATTAATGGAAAACCTTCCACAGGAAAAATTATTTTTCCATAGGAAAAATGATTTCAAAAGTCTGATGCTCCTTGGAAGTAAAGCTATGACAAACTTAGATGGTGTACTAAAAAACAGAGACATCACTTTGCGGACAAAGGTCCCTATAGTCAAAGCTATGGTGCTTCCAACAGTCATTTATGGATGTGAGAGTTGGACCATAAAGAAGGCTGGACACCAATGAATTGATGCTTTTGAACTGTGGTGCTAGAGAGGATTCTCTTCAGAATCCTTTAAACATCAAGGAGATCAAACCAGTCAACCCCTAAAGGAAATCAGTCCTGAATATTCTTTGGAAGGACTGATGTTGATGAAGCTCCGATACTTTGGCCACCTGAAGTGAACAGCTGACTCATTAGAAAAGACCCTGATGCTGGGAAAGATTGAGAGTAGGAGGAGAAGCAGGTGACAGAGGATGAGATGGTTAGAAGGTATCACCGACTCAATGGGCATGAGTTTGAGTAAATTCCAGGAGATAGAGGAAGACAAGGAAGCCTGGAGTGCTGCACTTCATGGGGTCACAGAGCCAGACATGACTTAGTGACTGAGCAACAATATTCCTTCAGTAAAATATATTTACTGACCAGCTGCTTTGTGCCAGTAACTGTAATCTATAAAGTAGGAATATAAAAAGAACTAGAGACAAGTATCTCTGTTTTAACAGAACTTAATGTTTGTGGGAAGGAGAAAGAGGATAAATGAGTAAGCAAATGAACAGATGACTTATGTTCAGATAGTGATAAATGTCATCAAGAAAATGAAATTGATGTGAATAGCTGAAGATGGTGAAATCCAGCAGGACCCTGTGGGTCTCCTGGGGACAAATCCTTTCTGTGTCCCCAATTCTTGACTACAGGAAATAGGCTTCCATGACCTTCCTGAGTTCCAAAGGGGAGGTTCAAGCAGATGCTCATCAGGCAAGGAGGGGATGGAGACAAAGGAGAAACTGATGGTCAAGAGAAGCAACAGTGTAGCCTTGGGGCAGCATCCTGGGTCCCCATCATGGGATACTTACAACAGTTATCTTTGAGCTGTTTTGCAGATATTGAAACCCACACCAGGTGGGAGAACTTTGTGCTACCCACAAGCATGTAGACCCCAGATTGGTTAGAACCAGAAGGTTGATGATGCTGACTCCCACTTATCTCACCACCAGTCAATCAGAAGAATGTCCACAAGCTGCTCACGCCCTGTTTGAACCCTCACTATAATTTTCTCACTGTCTCTTCCAGGTCAGGACACACAGTTTTGAGGGCATTAGCCCACTGTGGCCCACTTTGCTTGGCAAAACAGTAAAGCTATTTTTCAACTTCAATCAAAACTCTATCTCTGAGATTTAATTAGGTGTAGGAGTATAGAGGCTGGATTTCAGGTTCAATGGTAGGCTGAAAATGTAAACTAGAGGAGCCCCTTATCCTAGGTAAGATAGATTGAGCTATGGCAGATCTCAAAGATTGATGTAGATTTGGGGAGTAAAGTAAAGCATGACTTGAATTCATGTTATTTACACACTTAATTTTACTATTAAAGTTTCAAAAACTTACAAAAATAAATTCAGCTGTAAGAAAAATGATGGCATGTGTGCTTATATGGCTATGACAGAGGGACCTGAAGTTCAATGTGCCTGGATCCCGAGTAGAGAAAGATTTTTCCCCATTTCTGTGCACTGTTCTGCTTTTCTAATTGCTTTAGGACAAATTACTTAAAGATTCCCCTTAAGACCTGTGTACGAGACAGCAAAAGAGACACCGATGTATAGATCAGTCTTATGGACTCTGTGGGAGAGGGAGAGGGTGGGGAGATTTGGGAGAATAGCATTGAAACATGTATAATATCATGTATGAAACGAGTCGCCAGTTCAGGTTCAATGCACGGTACTGGATGCTTGGGGCTGGTGCACTGGGATGACCCAGAGGGAGGGTAGGGGAGGGAGGAGGGAGGAGGGTTCAGGATGGGGAACGCGGGTATACCTGTGGCGGATTCATTTCGATATTTGGCAAAACTAATACAATATTGTAAAGTTTAAAAATAAAATAAAATTTAAAAAAAAGAAATTTATTGCTGGTCAAATTAAATACATCCAAATTTTATGTCTTTTTCATTGTTCAGTTCAGTTCAGTTGCTCAGTCGTGTCCGACTCTTTGCGACTCCATGAATGGCAACACGCCAGGCCTCCCTGTCCATCACCAACTCCCGGAGTTCACTCAGACTCACGTCCATCAAGTCAGTGATGCCATCCAGCCATCTCATCCTCTGTCGTCCCCTTCTCCTCCTGCCCCCAATCCCTCCCGCATCAGAGTCTTTTCCAATGAGTCTACTCTTCGCATGAGGTGGCCATTTCAGCTTTAGCATCATTCCTTCCAAAGAAATCCCAGGGCTGATCGCCTTCAGAATGGACTGTGGATCTCCTTGCAGTCCAAGGGACTCTCAAAAGTCTTCTCCAACACCACAGTTCAAAATCATCAATTCTTCAGCATTCAGGTTTCTTCACAGTCCAACTCTCACATCCATACATGACTACTGGAAAAACCATAGCCTTGACTAGACTGACCTTTGTTGGCAAAGTGATGTCTCTGCTTTTTAATATACTATTCTAGGTTGGTCATAACTTTCCTTCCAAGCAGTAAGTGTCTTTTAATTTCATGACTGCAGTCACCATCTGTAGTGATTTCGCAGCCCAAAAATATAAAGTCTGCCACTGTTTCCACTGTTTCCCCATCTATTTCCCATGAAGTGGTGGGACCGGGTGTCATGATCTTAGTTTTCTGAATGTTGAGCTATAAGCCAACCTTTTAACTCTCCTCTTTCACTTTCATCAAGAGGCTTTTTAGTTCCTCCTCATTTTCTGCCATAAGGGTGGTGTCATCTGCATATATGAGGTTATTGATATTTCTCCCAGCAATCTTGATTTCATCTTGTGTTTCTTCCACTGCAGTGTTTCTCATGATGTACTCTGCATATAAGTTAAATAAGCAGGGTGACAATATACAGCCTTGACGTACTCCTTTTCCTATTTGGAACCAGTCTGTTGTTCCATGTCCAGTTCTAACTGTTGCTTCCTGACCTGCATACAGATTTCTCAAGAGGCAGATCAGGTGGTCTGGTATTCCCATCTCTTTCAGAATTCCCACAGTTTATTGTAATCTACAGAGTCAAAGGCTTTGGCATACTCTTCTGAGGGCAGGAATCCCTCAGAAGAAATGGAGTAGCATCACAGTCAACAAAAGAGTCTGAAACGCAGTACTTGGATGCAATCTCAGAAATGACAGAATGATCTCATTTCATTTCCAAGGCAAACCATTCAATATCCCAGTAATCCAAGTCTATGCCCTAACAACAAACACTGAAGAAGCTGAAGTGCAACGGTTCTATGAAGACCTACAAGACCTTTTAGAACTAACACCCAAAAAAGATGTCCTTTTCATTATAGGGAACTGGAATGCAAATGTAGGAAGTCAAGAAACACCTGGAGTAACAGGCAAATTTGGCCTTGGAATATGGAATGAAGCAGGGCAAAGAATAATAGAGTTTTGCCAAGAAAATGCACTGGTCATAATAAACACCCTCTTCCAACAACATAAGAGAAGACTCTATACATGGACATCACCAGATGGTCAACACTGAAATCTGATTGATTATATTCTTTGCAGCCAAAGATGGAGAAGCTCTATACAGTCAACAAAAACAAGACCAGGAGCTAACTGTGGCTCAGACCATTAACTCCTTATTGCCAAATTCAGACTTAAATTGAAGAAAGTAGGGAAAACCACTAGACCATTCAGGTATGACCTAAATCAAATCCCTTA
>NW_011495085.1:5424635-5444178 GCF_000754665.1 Bison bison bison
GATTATACCATGGAAGTGAGAAATAGATTTAAGGGCCTAGATCTGATAGATAGTGTGCCTGATGAACTATGGAATGAGGTTCATGACATTGTACAGGAGACAGGGATCAAGACCATCCACATGGGAATGAAATGCAAAAAAGCAAAATGGCTGTCTGGGGAGGTCTTACAAATAGTTGTGAAAAGAAGAGAAGCGAAAAGCAAAGGAGAAAAGGAAAGATAGAAGCATCTGAATGCAGAGTTCCAAAGAATAGCAAGAAGAGATAAGAAAGGCTTCCTCATCAATCAATGCAAAGAAACAGAGGAAAACAACAGAATGGGAAAGACTAGAGATCTCTTCAAGAAAATCAGAGATACCAAGGGAATATTTCAGGCAAAGATGGGCTCGATAAAAGACAGAAATGGTATGGACTTAACAGAAGCAGAAAATATTAAGAAGAGGTGGCAAGAATACACAGAAGCACTGTACAAAAAAGATCTTCATGTCCCAGATAATCACAATGGTGTGATCACTGACCTAGAGCCAGACGTCCTGGAATGTGAAGTCAAGTGGGCCTTAGAAAGCATCACTACAAACAAGGCTAGTGGAGGTGATGGAATTCCAGTGGAGCTATTTCAAATCCTGAAAGGTGATGCTGTGAAAGTGCTGCACTCAATATGCCAGCAAATTTGGAAAACTAAGCAGTGGCCACAGGACTGGAAAAGGTCAGTTTTCATTCCAATCCCAAAGAAAGGCAATGCCAAAGTATGCTCAAAGTACTGCACAATTGCACTCATCTCACATGCTAGTAAAGTAATGCTCAAAATTCTCCAAGCCAGGCTTCAGCAATATGTGAACCGTGAACTTCCTGATGTTCAAGCTGGTTTTAGGAAAGGCAGAGGAACCAGAGATCAAATTGCCAACATCCGCTGGATCATAGAAAAAGCAAGAGAGTTCCAGAAAAACATCTATTTCTACTTTTAATTGTTAGGCTTAGCCAAATTTTTGTGACAATCCTGATCATGCCTAGATAATATCTGAGTTGACGTAAATGATAAAACAGACACAAATGTTTGAAGATCTAGGGAAAGAGGGGAAAGAATCAGCACACATATTTGAATAAGAGGTGTATCCATGTAGGTGGTGTCCTGATGACTATCAAAAGGAATACGCATCTCCCTTTAAGTGCAATGAAAAGTTAATGAGGGTGTTTAAACACGAAAACTTAAGGATCAAATTTCTTTTTAATTTTATTTTTAATTGGAAGATAGGTACTTTACAATATTGTGATGACTTCTGCCATACATCATCATGAATCATCCACAGGTATACACATGTCCCCTCCCTCTTAAACCTCCTTCCCACTTCCCTCCCCATTCCTCCCCTCTAGGTTATCACAAAGCACCAGCTTGGGATTCTGCTTTGGGCTCCCTGCATCATATAGCAAATTCCCACTGGCTATCTACTTTACATATGGTAATATATATGTTTCAATACTACTTTCTCAAGTCATCCCCACCTACTGTGACCAAAAGTCTGTTCTTTATGTCTGCTAAAGATCCAATTTCTATATTTGATTTATCACATGGGCATTAAAAGGGAAATGCACCATCACATGTGGAAGTACTGAGTCCTGCTGGGAAAGTAGAGACAGTCCTTCTCTAGAAATGACAGAATGGTGCCACTGGAAGTGGAGAGAATGTGGTAAAATCAAGTTTTATTTTGGAAAGAAAAGTGATAAGACTTACTAATGAAACAGATATGCAGATCAAGGAAATGGGAACAATTAAAGATGCTTCTGAGGTTAGGTAATTTAGTACCAGAGTGGAGGATGGTGCCATTTACTAAAATGTAGGTAATGTGGGGTACACAGATGCAGAACAGTTTACATGGAGAATGTAAAGCTACCTTATTAAGCTTGATTGTCTGGAGGACATATCCAATTTGAGATAACTGTATTCTATTCATGTGCCTGCAATTTAGGAGTTTTCATCACAAAGATAATATTTAATGTTTATGAGGCTAGAGGAGATCACCAAAAAGTGGCATACTAAAAATATAGCAGGAGACCTGAATCAAGCTCTGTGGATTCCTGCATTAAAAGTACAGGAGAAGAGAAAGGACCAATAAACGGATTTGATAGCAAGTGAGAAAATTATTCATATCTGTGAGCAAGGGAAGTTTTGTTTCAAGAAAGTGAAAGTGAAAGTTGCTCACTTGTGTCTGATTCTTTGTGACCTTGTGGACTGTATAGTCCATGGAATTCTCCAGGACAGAATACTGGAGTGGATAGCCGTTCCCTTCACCAGGGGAACTTTGCAACCCAGGAATCGAACCCAGGTCTCCTGCATTGCAAGCGGACTCTTCATCAGCTGAGCCACAAGGGAAGCCCTGTTTTTCAAAAAGGAGACTGTTAACCACCAAGACCAGAAAACAACATTTAATGTGTTCTCACTGTGACTTAAAGAGAACAATTCCAGGGGACTGTTTTTCTCTGCATATTCTCACTCAATATGTATTTGAAAAAACCCGGAAGTGCTACCTATAAGTAAGTTAGCATCTTTTGCCCTATCTATGCATAATGTTCTCTAAAACTCATGGACTTGGAATTACTTTGTAGTATTTTTTTTTTTAATTTTTAACTTTCCAATACTGTATAGGTTTTGCCATATATCAACATGAACCCGCCACAGATGTAATGAGTTTTTTTTTCAATGTTTATTTGTTTAGCTGTCAAAATATGGAATATTATGTAGCTTTGCATGAAAGAAAGTACATTTCTGCAAGTTACTAAGAAAAAAAAAAAAGGATTTCCAACTGAAATCCAGCTGCAGTGAATTGGCTAGAGAACAGGTGGTGAGTAGTCAGTATGCATTGAATACACTTTCTAAAATGCTCACTGTGAAAGAGAGGAAAAAATAGGATGATAAACATGAGCAAAGGTGGATTCAAGGTTTATAACTGCTTTTTTGGTCTGATTTTTAAAAAGAGAGGTATTTCTTTTGCTTTCATGTTAATGAAAATGATTTAGTACCATCAGAGAAATTTAGAATTCTGGATGAAGATTATCTCAGGAATGAATTCTTTAAGAGGCTTAGAGGGAATGAAAATTAAAGAAAAATTGGAGGAGTTGGACAAGACTTTGACAGGGACAGGGAGTATCATTTTCCTTGCAGCAGGCTCAAAGGTAGGAAATACGAGTTGGTGAGGCAGGTAGTGTAGGATTGCAAATATGAAGTATTTAAGGAGTCTTGCTTATATTCATTTTTTAAATGAATTATGAGACAAATCTTAGGGGAGAAGCAGAGGATTAAATTATTCAAAGTGTAAAAAGAGGAAAGAAAGTCTGAACTATTCTCATTAGGATGCAACATAAATTTCCTAAAAAATGTAGAAAGACTGAAAGTGATATGTTTTATTTATTTGACTATTTTATACACCAACCATATTTAATGGATTTAACTATAAGCATTCATGAATTCTTGAATTCTTAGAAATCGTATGAATATTTAAGTATATAAAATAATTATTAACCTAAGATTTTGAAGTGGGTTTATTTCTTCTTGAATATTGATATAAAGACTTAGACTGAGTTTGTCTAACACAGCTATATTTAAAGTGGGATGTTTAATTTTTTTTTTTTTTAATTAAGTACAGACAGGTTTTAATTCAGCAATTTTCCCCAATGAAAGGAACAATGTGATTTTGTCTCTTCCTGGACTGGCTTCACGTCGGGGCTTGACTGCCTCTGCCCTCACCTCTAGGCAGGCATGTGCTCCCAGAGATTTTGTATATTTTAGTCTAATATTTTGTCTGGAAAGTATACAGTAATTTTTAAAATTACACATTGGCCTAATACTAAACTGATTTCTTTCCTGCTTTTCAATACCCTCTACTTTATTTTTCTAATATCAATCTACCTAAACTAAGTTATAAACTTTACAGATAATGATGTTAATAACATAATTAGTACCTGTGAACTGGAAATGTGTTCAATGAACTAGAAGGAAGTGATAAAGTAAATCTCATGTAGTCATTAAAATATGATATTTATGAAAAGTTCTAATAACAATAGATTTTTGTTAAAATTTTAAATATTAAACCATTGAATTACTTTTCATATTTCCTACTTTGTGGCAAAAAATTTGAGATAGCTTACAAAATCCCATACTATTCAACATGACAAAAATATGTTGCACTTAGTAAATGATTGAAAAGGAAAACTTATTAAGGAAAATAAAGTGAAATATTATTCAACTTTACTTCTGAAAATCTGCCAAAAGATGTTTTACACACTTGCTATATTTGGACACATAATTTACTGTAAGCATCCTTAAAATCAGCTTTGCCTAATAAAAACCAAGTTCAGTTATACGATTTAGAGCATCTGCAAGAGAAGGCAAACCGGCTGTTCTAGGAAGAGCCAGCTAAACTTGACACATCACCCGCTAGACTTTTCTGTGCTGTCTCAGACTCCTCAGCACTTTATGTGCAAATTTAGTTCTCTTCAGCAGGAGGGAGATGAAACAGAAGAGAAACATGTAACCAGCTTTCTTAAAAGCATCACTGTCATAAATGAACAAATAAACAGAGTTGAATTATTCTCTAGTTCATCAAGAGACAATCCCAAAGATCTCAACTCATTTATTTGCAATTAAGTGTAAATTCCCTTTGCTGTTGCTGCTAATGATGGTGATTAATTACTGTATCTACACTATTGTTTAAGCAGAAATATTAAGCCACTGATATGTTGGCCTATAATCATACTCTCTCACTAAATGAGATGGACTATAGTGACCCTGATATGGGAGGGACGCAGCCCCACAATTCTATGATCCCAAGTCCTTGACCAGATATATGCTTGAATCTATTTTTTAAACATTTTGATAAGTAATACATTATACAGATCACATGCTTTGGTACACCTCATAAACAAACCTATTAATATTCCTGCAGGAAAGCAATTGGATATTCTCACTTGGTTGGATAAAAAAAAAAAAAGACTATAATATATAGCATTCCAGTTTAAAGCATGACTTGCCTTCAAATAACGGAGAAGGCGATGGCACCCCACTCCAGTACTCTTGCCTGGAAAATCCCATGGATGAAAGAGCTGGGTAGGCTGCAGTCCATGGGGTCGCTAGGAGCTGGACATGACTGAGAGACTTCACTTTCACTTTTCACTTTCCTGCTTTGGAGAAGGAAATGGCAACCCATTCCAATGTTCTTGCCTGGAGAATCCCAGGGATGGTGGAGCCTGGTAGGCTGCCGTCTATGGGGTCCCACAGAGTCGGGCACGACTGAAGCGACTTAGCAGCAGCAGCAGCAGCAGCCTTCAAATAAATTTATAAATGTTTATAATAAAAACAAACTCAGTTTTTACCAGTTTTTTGTTGTCGTTTTTTGGAATGGTGGGATGTGAAGTCTTGACCTGAGCATTCTGTGTGGGGTTGTTTTGAAGGTTAAGTGTGGGGATTTAAATCATTTGATTGACACTTGCTGAACACTCATATACATTACTTATTTTTCTTGTCTTTCTGGCAGACCCTGAGTCCTACCCAGCTTGCTGTTTTATAGGCCTGTGTTGTTGCAAACAGGGAGTATAAGACAAGTGTACATGCACACACAGCTGTTTTTCTATCATCTATCCACATACATATATAAACATTTGATAGAATCTATTCCCCTTCTTTCTCCGTCTTTCTGCATGTTTTAGGTATCTTTAAAAACTCTTCTATTTCAGAAATAAAAATTGCAACAGATTATTAGATTTATTACTCCCAATAATAGTGTTTATTTCTTACTATTTTAATTTAATCACAAGATTTCCAACTGACCTGAACTAGAAACATAGTTATAAAACTTCAGTGGGATGAACTGAGAGTGTAGACTGGCATGTGTAAAACAGATAGCTAGTGGGAAGCTGCTGCATAGCACAGAGAACTCAGTTCAGTGCTCTGTGATGACCTAGAGGGGTGGGATGCGGTGGTGGGGGGTGGAGGTGGACAGAGGCTCAAGAGGGAGAGAATGTAGGTATACTTAACAACTGATTCACTTCACTCTACCTGAGAAATTAACACATTGTTGTAAAGCAATTATACTCCAATACAAATAAAAATAAAATTAGTCACCATTATCAACCTCAAGTGGTGCTCCTCAGTATCTCCTATTAAAAATGATTTGACCTTATCAATTACACACATCTATTAAACATCTACCCACAGTTATGCTGAGCTTTTGTTGCACTGCTCTGTCTGTCGTGAGAAATCTAACTGCACATGTTTCTGCATTGCTTAAATCTTTATTATTCTTTATAAATACACAAAAGCACATACTATGGTAGATTTGCCAAGGAATAATGAGTCTTCTTTCACTATAATAGAACCCACTCCATTAAGGCAAATGTTCATTAGTAACGTGTTTGTTTGTGCCTTGAGTGAGGACTACATTATGAATCATCATTTCATTTTGGAGCAGATGATGTATGAAAAAACTCCAAGAAAACTTCAAGCCATCATCATTTAGGCTAATCCAAGTGATTCCAGAAAGCATTTTAACATCACAATTTTATATGTAATGGACCAAGAAGAGACAAACCTTGTTTCTGATTTGCAAGCCTGCTGTGATCAGCTGCCTGCAGTCACAGGAACTGAGGAAAATTGGCCAAAAATGACCTTTTGAAGGGGACAAAGTGAGGCTGGCCATCATGAAAGACATTGCATCATACAGGGTAATTATTATAGATGGTTCTTGCAAAAATAAGCTAAGGTACCACTAGAATAGATGGACAAATCAGATGATAGGCTTAGTCCATTTACTCTTGAATAGTTTTAGAAAATAAACATCTGAAACATCATAAAAATGAATACATTTGTCTCTAAATGTCACTGAAATTATTTTAAAATGATTTTATGAGTAATGCTGATTTTTCTTTTCTGTTTTCTTTATTGTGATTTACTTGCTTGAACTTCACAAAACCTAGACAGTAAGCACAAATGTATATCACTGTATTACTGTGCAGGAAAGAGAGCATGGAGATATTAAATACTTTGCCTAATATCTCAACCTAGGATTGAATTTCTGAAGGTCATGATCATAACTACTAAACAATAGGTATACTTGATCATCTAAAAAAGATCAAATTTAAAATTATTAAGCAGATTTTAAACTATAGACATTTTTTTAAGCTTTTGCTCAACATTCAGAAAACAAAGATCATGGCATCCGGTCCCATTACTTCATGGGAAATAGATGGGGAAACAGTGTCAGAATTTATTTTTTGGGGCTCCAAAATCACTGCAGATGATGACTGCAGCCATGAAATTAAAAGATGCTTACTCCTTGGAAGGGAAGTTATGACCAACCTAGATAGCAAATTCAAAAGCAGAGACATTACTTTGCCAACAAAGGTCTGTCTAGTCAAGGCTATGGTTTTTCCTGTGGTCATGTATGGATGTGAGAGTTGGACTGTGAAGAAGGCTGAGTGCCGAAGAATTGATGCTTTTGAACTGTGGTGTTGGAGAAGACTCTTGAGAGTCCCTTGGACTGCAAGGAGATCAGCCCTGGGATTTTTTTGGAGGGAATGATGCTGAAGCTGAAACTCCAGTACTTTGGCCACCTCATGTGAAGAGTTGGCTCATTGGAAAAGACTCTGATGCTGGGAGGGGTTGGGGGCAGGAGGAGAAGGGGACGACAGAGGATGAGATGGCTGGATGGCATCATTGACTCGATGGATGTGAGTCTGAGTGAACTCCGGGAGTTGGTGATGGACAGGGAGGCCTGGCGTGCTGCGATTCATGGGGTCTCAAAGAGTCGGACATGACTGAGCGATTGAACTGAACTGAACTGATTTTATTTTTGGTCATGCATGTGTGGTTTTAGTTCCTCGACCTGGGATTGAACCCATGCCTCCTGCACTGAAATTGCAGAGCCTTAACCACTGGACTACCAGGGAAATTCCCAGTGCTTGAATACTATGACAAAAGTCTGGCAGTGTAGAATGGAGATCGAATCAGAGTTTAAAAATGGATCAGAAAATCAAGTTATTGCCTTATTTTAATCTTAAAATTGCCTATATTCCTGATATGTTTATGTCTCTTTCATGGTTTCTACTCTTTCAAAAACCAAATAGGCAAAAAAAAAAAAAAGTTAAAGATGGACAGGAATAATGGTTAGGCTAAATTATAAAACCATGTCAATCAGCTTTCACTTCCAGCCAGTATGAGCAGAGAACAGATTTAACTAGCTGATATTGCCAGAAAGCAAACAGGTGGTTTTCTGGGGAGAAGAAGCATAGGAGAGAGGGGGAAATAATTTTCAAAGGGCATGAGGAAACTCTTGGAGGTAATAGGCTCAGAATCCTGATTGAGCCAATATTTTCAGAGATGTAAGAGGGAAAAATTTAGACAAAAATTTGGTGGTTATCTTCATATAAAATGGCACTTGATATATTGAGTGTGAATAAGATAACCAAGGAGAGATAAGAAGGAAAAAAAAAAAAAAAGCCTTCCAAAGTGATCAGTGCAAAGAAAGAGAGGAAAACAATAGAAGGGGAAAGACTAGAGATCTGTTCAAGAAAATTAGAGATACCAAGGGAATATATCATGCAAAGATGGGCACAATGAAGGATAGAAATGGTATTGAACTAACAGAAGCAGAAGATATTAAAAAAGAGCTGGCAGGAACACATAGAAGAACTATACAAAAAAATATCTTCCTGACCCAGATAACCACTATAGTGTGATCACTCACCTAGAGTCAGACATCCTGGAATGAGAAGTCAAGTGGGCCTTAGGAAGCATCACTACAAACAAAGCTACTGGAGGTGCCAGGTGAGCTATTTCAAATCCTGAAAGATGATGCTGTGAAAGTGCTGCACTCAATATGCCAGCAAATTTGGAAAACTCAGCAGTGGCCACAGGACTGGAAAAGGTCAGTTTTCATTCCAATACCAAAGAAAGGCAATGCCAAAGAAAACTACCTCACAACTGCACTCATCTCACATGCTAGCAAAGTGATGCTCAAAATTCTCCAAGCGAGGCTTCAACAGTATGTTAACCAAGATCTTCCAGATGTTCAAGGTGACTTTAGAAAAGGCAGAGGAACCAGAGATCAAATTGCCAACATCCTTTAGATCCTTGAACAAGCAAGAGAGTTCCAGAAAAACATCTACTTCTGCTCTTTTGCCTACACCAAAGCCTTTGACTATGTGGTTCACAACAAACTGTGGAAAATTCTTAAAAAGATAGGAATACCAGACCACCTTCCCTGCCTCCTGAGAAATCTGTATTCAGGTCAAGAAGCAACAGTTATAACCGGACATGGAACAATGGACTGGTTCCAAATTGGGAAATGGTTTTATCAAGGCTGTATATCATCACCCTGATTATTTAAGTCCTGTTGTGGAATCATCAGATTTTGTAGTGCATTTCTGAAGTAAGTTCTTTATATTAACATACTTGAAGAGTCTAGTTGAGTTACTTGTCTTTAAATTGTATCCTTTTAGAAACTATATACCTGAAATTTACTTTTAGACTATGTCTCTTCTTATTTTGAGGAAAATAAAATTATAATCCTGTAGTTATGAAAAAAATCATTTTCCAAATTAAAAAGTTAACATAACCCCAGGCAATAGTTATTGTGTTAATTGCTAGTATCCATAGAGAATTTAGATTAAATTAGACTGAACATCTGCATCAATCAAAGTGTGGTTACCCAGAAGTAATAATATCTACTACTATACTCAGAAGTACTGGTTTCTGGGTTCACTGCTGTGGTATAAATAAAGTAAATAAGGAACAAGAGAAGACATCACATTTTAATCCCACCAATACAAGTTGACTATTTTATTGATAAAGTTAAAGATCAAGCATTCCCTGTTTTTGTAATATTTTCTAAATGACTATGTAGTTTAGTCATTAATTCTATAGAGCATACATGCAAATAAAACTAAAGTACTAATTAAACTAGAGAAATGGAAGTGAGCACCACAGATAGCATAAGAAAAAAGTGTGTAAAATTCACTCCAATGACTTGATTTCTAATGTTTGAAACTTCCACCAGTAACTAACCCAAGATGCACAGAGAAACCAATGTGTTAACTTTTAAACATAATTATTAGCGACACTATACATTATACAGACAAAGAATGAATATTTACCTTATTCTGTAAGTGTTGCACTACCGAATGAATGCTAACATGATAACACAATTCCCACCTCAGGGCTTTTGGACCTGTGATGTTATTCCCCAGTCTGTGAATGACTTGTTTCTCTTTGTCTTTCACCCTAGTTGTATATCTATTGTCTACTGACTATGCCAAAGCCTCTGACTGTGTGGATCACAATAAACTGTCGGAAATTCTTCAAGAAATGGGAATACCAGACCACCTGACCTGCCTCTTGAGAAACCTATATGCAGGTCAGGAAGCAACAGTTAGAACTGGACATGGAACAACAGACTGGTTCCAAATAGGAAAAGGAGCACGTCAAGGCTGTATATTGTCACCCTGCTTATTTAACTTCTATGTAGAGTACATCATGAGAAACGGTGGGCTGGAAGAAGCACACGCTGGAATCAAGATTTCCGGGAGAAATATCAGTAACCTCAGATATGCAGATGACACCACCCTTATGGCAGAAAGTGAAGAGGAACTAAAAAGCCTCTTGATGAAAGTGAAAGAGGAGAGTGAAAAAGTTGGCTTAAAGCTCAACATTCAGAAAACGAAGATCATGGCATCTGGCCCCATTACTCCATGGGAAATAGATGGGGAAGCAGTGGAAACAGTGTCAGACTTTATTTTTGGGGGCTCCAAAATCACTGCAGATGTTGACTGCAGCCATGAAATTAAAAGACATTTGCTCCTTGGAAGGAAAGTTATGTCCAATCTACATAGCATATTAAAAAGCAGAGACGTTGCCAACAAAGGTCCGTCTAGTCAAGGCTATGGTTTTTCCAGTGGTCATGTATGGATGTGAGAGTTAGACTGTGAAGAAAGCTGAGTGCCAAAGAATTGATGCTTTTGAACTGTGGTGTTGGAGAAGACTCTTGAGAGTCCCTTGGACTGCAAGGAGATCCAACCTATCCATTCTGAAGGAGATCAGCCCTGGGATTTCTTTGGAAGGAATGTTTCAGCTAAAGCTGAAACTCCAGCACTTTGGCCACCTCATGCGAAGAGTTGACTCATTGGAAAAGATTCTGATGCTGGGAGGAGAAGGGGACTATAGAGGATGAGATGGCGGGATGGCATCACCGACTCAATGGACATGAGTTCGGGTAAACTCTGGGAGTTGGTGATGGACAGGGAGGCCTGGAGTGCTATGATTCATGGGGTTGCAAAGAGTCAGACACGACTGAGCTGCCAAACTGAACTGAAGTGAACTGAATACAAATTCAAAGACAAACACTAATCTCTGATTTACAGAGATTATTCATGCTATAAAATAAATTCCATCAACAAATATCAGATTTCAAATTGATTCTTAAGTTACAAGCATTGAGTGTTTCTTTTTTTTTTTTTTCCTTCTTTGTAATTTTACTTTCTGTTACATGTGTAACAATACCTGTGTTTAGAGGCCTCCACTGGATTGAAAATATAATGATCTAATAGTTTGCTGCAGATGGTCTACTTCATGGATCATTTTGGCAACATTTTAATTCCATTGAGATTTTACTCTCCAATTTAGCATCATTTTGATTTTTGACATTCCTTTAAATGTTCTCTGTCAAAGAATTGCTGCTAATTTATGAAAGAATTTTTTCTTAGCCTGAGAAAAACTTGATTACAAATATAAGCCATTGCCATAAATAAAGCAAACATTTTACCAACTCAATTTTCAACAAATATCTATCTTCCTATTCTTTTAATTTGTATCACAGATGCTAATGTTTAATATAAATAAGTCAACTTAGAGAATAGGTATAATATTGTTACCATTTTGACCTTAACTCTAAAGTGAGCCCGAAATACAATTTTTCTGCCATGGCAGTGTATCTCAGGAAAATACCTTAAAATACTCCATTGATTTAATTAAGTGTTTTAATGTGAAACCTCATTTTGCTGATTGTTGTCTACTTATTAAGTGTAAATGAAGAAATAAATGTTTTAAATTCAGTTGAATAAGTTAACATAAGGTAAATTTTGATATTTTTCCACTTCTAAGAATGTTTTACATGTGAATTTAGTGTATTTAAATAATTTCTATGATACAGGGCCAATGTTGCTTAGAAGTGTTACTTCCCAGTTGTACAAAATAGTATTTACAGTAAAACGACAAAGATCATTTTTGAGGGACAATTTTAAGTACTCACTTAGCTTCAAAAATTTCCTAGCTATTATTTAAAAATCAGACTAACACACAGTGTCACAGGGCAGGCTATATTCTACCTTAAATGTTGCATAAAGAAAGAAATGCTAGAAATGATAGCCTGACAGAAAAGAAATGCTATGAGGTCACTATAAGAAAGAAATAAAAACAATGATGGATTATTTAAAAGAATGTAAAAGTTACAAAACTTCAGTGTTTTATATATTTAGAAGTCATTCAAAAAGCTATTTTTATTTTGGTATTTTTACTACAGTTTTCCACTAAAAATAGCTACATCATTAGAAGAATATAAAGCTAGGACAGAATGAAAGGTGGATTATATTATAGATTCAATTATGAGGTAAGCTTCATCATACTGAAGATGCAAAAATAATGATTGCTAATTTTAACATATCACTTTAGTGTTAAGAGATCTTATTAAACTGTCTTATTTGACATTCAAAATAACCCTGTCGATGGTCACAGATCTAATTCTCCTTTTATTGATGAAAAACTAGGAAGAAATACTGAGCAAATCATCTGAAATCATGTCAGTTCAGTTCAGTTGCTCAATTGTGTCTGACTTTGCAACCCCATGGACTGCAGCACACCAGGCTTTCCTGTCCATCACCAAATCCTGGAGCTTGCTCAAACTCATGTCCTTCAAGTCGGTGATGCCATCCAACCATCTTATCCTCTGTTTTCCTCTCCTCCTTCTGCCTTCAATCTTTCCCAGCATCAGAGTTTTTTCCAATGAGTCAGTTCTTCACATCAAGTGGCCAAGTATTGGAGTTTCAGCTTCAGCATCAGTCCTTCCAATGAATATTCAGGACTGATTTCCTTTAGGATGGACTCGTTGGATCTCCTTGAAGTCCAAGGGACTCTCAAGAGTCTTCTCCAACAACACAGTTCAAAAGCACCAATTCTTCAGCACTCAGCTTCCTTTATAGTTGAACTCTCAACATCCATACAATACCACTGGAAAAACCATAACTTTGACTAGATGGACCTTTCTGGAAATCATGTAGCCAATAATTATTACAGTTTGGACTTGATATCAGGTCTCCTGAATTTGGATCCAAGGACTTTCATATGTGCAGGAGAAAGATAAGACACTAAGAACATGAAGGTCTAAATAAATACTACTATAGTTTTAATGTTATGTATTAAAATTATGGGGCATTTCCTTATGGCTCAGAAGTAAAGAATCACCTGCCAATGTAGAAGATGTGGTTTCAATCACTGGGTCAGGAAGATCCCCTAGAGGAACAAATGGCAACCCACTCCAGTATTCTTGCCTTGGAAATCCCATGGACAGAGGAGCCTGGCGGGATTCAGTCCATGGGGTCACAAAAGCGATGGACATAACTAACAGACTAAACAATTCAAACTAAAGAGTGAAGTTTCTATTTGGTTTTGTTCTAGCTTGGTGCTTTTTGTTTGGATGTTTTCTTTATTCCAGTGGTTGAATCTCTTGGATTGGATACAGTTTCGTCACCATGATCCTTGGGGCATTTAGAAAAGAACCTAAGTGTTAACAATAATTTCACTGTGATTATAAACATTACAATTTCCATTTGTTCATATCTGATTCGAAAAATACAGTTCAGCCGCTCAGTCATGTCCAACTCATTGTGACCCAATGGACTGCAGCATGCTAGGCCTCCCTGTCCATCACAAATTCCTGAAGCTTACTTAAACTCCTTTCCAGTGAGCTGGTGATACCATCAACCATCTCATCCTCTGTGGTCTCTTTTCCTCCTGCCTTCAATCATTCTCAGCATCAGGGTCTTTTCAAATGAGTCAGTTCTTTGCAAAACATGGCCGAAGTATTGGTGTTTCAGCGTAGCATCAGTCTTTCCAATGAATATCTCAGAACTGATTTCCTTTAGGATGGATTGGTTGGATCTCCTTGCAGTCCAAGGGACTCTCAAGAGTCTTCTCCAACACCACAGTTCAAAAGCATCAATTCTTCAGCACTCAGCTTTCTTTATGATCCAACTCTCACACTCGTACATGACTACTCGGAAAACCATAGCTTTGACTAGACAGACCTTTGTCGGCAAAGTAATATCTCTGCTTTTTAATATGCTTTCTAAGTTGGTCATAGCTTTTCTCCCAAGGAGAAAGCATCTTTTAATTTCATGACTCTAGTCACCATCTGCAGTGATTTTGGAACCCAAGAAAATAAAGTATGTCACTGTTTCCATTGTTACCCTATCTATTTGTCATAAAGTGATGGGACCAAAGGCCATGGCCTTTGTTTTTTGAATGTTAAGTTTTAAACAAGCTTTTTCACTCTCCTCTTTCACTTTCATCAAGAGGCTCTTTAGTTCCTCTTTGCTTTCTGCGATAAGAGTAGCATCCTCTACATTTCTGAGGTTATTGATATTTCTCCTGGTAATCTTGATTCCAGCATATGCTTCATCCAGCCCAGCATTTCACATGATTTTAACTACATAGAAGTTAAATAAGCATGGTGACAACATATGTCCTTGATGTAATCCTTTCCCAGTTTGCAACCAGTTGTATGTCTGGTTCTAACTGTTGCTACTTGACCTGCACACAAATTTCTCAGAAGCAGGTAAGGTGGCCTGGTATTCCCATTTCTTGAAGAATTTTCCAGTTTATTGTGATCAACACAAAGGCTTTGGTGTAGTCAATAAAGTAGAAGTAGATGTTTTTCTGGAACTCTCTTGCTTTTTTGATGATCCAATGGATGTTGGTACTTTGATCTCTGTTTCTTCTACATTTTCTAAATCCAGTTTGAACATCTGGAAGTTCTCGGTTCACGTACTGTTGTAGCCTCATTTGGAGAATTTTGAGCATTACTTTGCTAGCGTGCGAGATGTGTGCAAGTGTGTGGGAGTTTGAACTTTATTTGCCATTGCCTTATTTTGGGGAATGGGATGAAAACTGACCTTTTCCAATCCTGTGGCCACTGCTGGATTTTCCAAATTTGCTGGCATATTGAGTGAAACACTTTTAGAGCACCACCTTTTAAGATCTGAAATAGTGCAACTTAAATTCCATCACCTCCACTAGCTGTGTTCGGAGTGATGCTTCCTAAGGTCCACTTGACTTTGCATTCCAGGATGTCTGGCTCTATGTGAGTGATTCCACCACCATGTTTATCTGGGCCATGAAGATCTTTTTTGTATAGTTCTTCTGTGTATTCTTGCCACCTCTTCTTAATATCTTCTGCTTCTGTTAGGTCCATAACATTTCTGTCCTTTATTGAGCCCATCTTTGCATAAAATGTTCCCTCGGTATTTATAATTATCTTTAAGAGATGGCTAGTCTTCCCCCTTCTATTGTTTTCCTGTATGTCTTTGCACTGATCAATGAAGAATGCTTTCTTAACTCCCCTTACTATTCTCTGGAATACTGCATTCAGATGGATATATCTTTCCTTTTTTCCTTTGCCTGTAGCTTTTCTAATTTTCTCAGCTATTTCTCAGGCTGCCTCAGACAACCATTTTGCCTTTTTGCATTTTTTTCCCCTTGGGGATGGTCTTGATCACTGCCTCCTGTACAATGTCATGAACTTCCATCCATAGTTCTTCAGGCACTCTATCACATCTAATCCTTAAATCTATTTGTCACTTCAACTGTATAATGGTAAGGGATTTGATTTAGGTCAGACCTGAATGGTTAGTGGTTTTCCCTACTTCTTTTAAGTTTGAATTTTGCAATCAGAAGTTCATGATCTGAGCCACTGTCAGCTCTCAGTCTTGTTTTTGCTAATTGTATAGAGCTTCTCCATCCTTGGCTGCAAAGAATATAATCAATCTGCCTTTGTATTGACCATCTGGTGATATCCATGTGGAGTCGTCTCTGGTGTTGTTGGAAGAAGGTGTTTGCTATGACCAGTGTGCTCTCTTGGCAAAACTGTTAGCCTTTGCCCTGCTTCATTTTGTACTCCGATACCAAACTTGCCTATTACTCCAGTTATTTCTTGACTTCCTACTTTTGCATTCCAATCCCCTACGCTGGAAAGGACATCTTTTTTTTGGTGTTAGTTCTAGAAGGTTTGGAGGCCATCATACAACCATTCAACTTCAGCTTCTTTGGCATTAGTGTTTGTGGCATAGACTTGGATTACTGTTATACTGAATGGTTTACTTTGGAAACAAACAGAGATCATTCTGTTGTTTTTGAGATTGCACCCCAGTACTGCATTTTGGACTCTTTTGTTGACTATGATGGCTACTCCATTTCTTCTAAGGGATTCCTGCCCACAGTAGTAGTTATAATGATCCTCTGAAGTAAATTTGCCCACTCCAGTCCATTTTAGTTCTCTGATTCCTAAAATGTCGATGTTCACTCTTGCCATCTCCTTTTTGACCACTTCCAATTTACCTAGATTCATGGACCTAACATTCCAGTTTCCTATGCAATATTGTTCTTTACAGCACTGCACCTTACTTCCATCACCAGTCACATCCACAACTGGGCATTTTTTCACTGTGGCTCAGCCTCTTCATTCTTTCTGGAATTATTTCTCCACTCTTCTCCAGTAGCATATTGGACACCAACTGACCTGGGAAGTTCATCTTTCAGTGTCATATCTTTTTGCCTTTTCATACTGTTAATGGGATTCTCAAGGCAAGAATACTGAAATGGTTTACCATTCTCTTCTCCAGTGGACCACGTTTTGTTAGAACTGTCTACCATGACGCATCCATCTTGGGAGGCCCTACACAGCATGGCTCATAGTTTCACTGAGTTAGACATGGCTGTGATCCATGTGATTAGTTTGATTAGTTTTCTGTGATTGTGGTTTTCATTCTGTCTGCCCTCTGATGGATAAGAATAATAGGCCTGTGGAAGCTTCCTGATGGGAGGGACTGCCTGTGGGGGAATCTGGGTCTTGTTCTGATGGGTGGGGCCACGCCTAGTAAATCTTTAATCCAATTTTCCATTGATGGGTGGAGCTGTTTAGTTTGCCTGAGTTTAGTTTGCCATAGTTTGCCTGAGGCCAAACTAATGAGGTAATTGCAACCTCCTTCAAAAGAACTTATGCATGAACTATTGCACTCCTCGACCCACACCTCTGCCAGAGACTCCTCGACACTCACAGGCAAGTCGGGTTTAGTCTCTTTTGGGGACACTGCTACTTTCTCCTGGCTCCTGATGCATGCAAGGTTTTATTTGTGCCCGCCAATAGTTTGTTTCTCCAGTCCTGTAGAAGTTCTGTAATCAAATCCCACTGGCTTCCAAAGTCAAATTCCCTGAGGGTTTTCAGTCCCTTTGCTGGATCCCCAGGTTGGGAAATCTATGTGGGTGCTAGAAGTTTCTTAACAGTGTGAGAATTTCTTTGGTGTAATTGTTCTGTAGTTTGTGGGTTGTCTCCTTGACGGCTCTTAGGTGGGGCTAATGGCAATGTCCTCCAAGAGGGCTTATGGCACACGCTGCATGGCCAAGGTTGCTGTAGCCAGAGTCCCTGTCCCCACGTCAATCCACTGCTGACCAGTGCCTCCTCAGGAGACCCTCAAACACTCAAAAGCATGTCTGGCTCAGTTTCTGTAGGGTCTCTTGGTCCTACAAGAGACCTTGCACACAAGGTCCTTGTACACAAGGTTTTGTTTGAGCTCTCTGAGCATCTCTGGTGTGTATGACATTTGATTCCAAATGTGGTTTCACCCCTCCTACCATTTTGTTGGGGCTTTTTTTTTTTTTTTGCCCTTGGACAAGTGGTATCTTTTTTTGGTGGGATCCAACATTCTCCTGTTGATGGCTGTTCAGCAGTGTTACAGTTTTGCAGTTCTCAAAGGAGAAGATGAGCACACATCCTTCTACTTCACCATCTTGTGTTCATATATCCTAGGGTGGGACTAAATGTTCCAAATATCTAACCACAATTTTGGTTCTCCTGACAACTAGACACCATATTTAGGTGCTTCCAAAAGTCACCTCATTAACATTAACCCAGTTGTGGTAGTAAGGGGCTTGCTGTAAATAACAATACACCCATTTCACCTTTATGATTCTGGAGTTTTCTAGGAACTGAAGACAAAAGACTAAATATTATAAGAAAAAATCTATCATTGTTCTTGATTCTCAAAAAATTCTTCTTGTCCCATTATCTCTACATGGCATGATAAATGTTTATTTTCCAGACATTGGCTCTTTCCATCTCCCTGTAAATTGTATTCTTCCCCTCTGTAGTCCCAGACCCCCATCCCTTCTCCTTTAGCTCAGGATGGCACACAAGCCTCAGTCACCTGACTGTCTTGAGTCCTCTCAAGTTTATGTAAGGTTCCACATACACAAAATCACATTTGTTTTTCTCCTGTTAATGTCTTATGTCAATTTAACTATTAGACCAGCCAAAAAAGCCTACAAGTGTAGAGGAAAAAATATTTCTTCTTTAACAGTACTAACAAAAATTTTCTTAGCTCTGGACACTGTAGTAGAGTTTTATAAGTGGTTATCACTAGCAGATGTTTGGTAAATGTTACAGAGTAATTGATATCCTATTTCTAGAACTTGCAATGGTTTCATAATTATTTCAAAATATAAATAAAAAATTATCAAATGTAAAAATCAATGTTTCTTTTTCTGGGGTTCCCCTTTAACATAGTACATGACCTGGCTAAAATGATGTAATCTGAAATGTAACAAATACATCAACTTCAGATGAGATCAGATCAGTCCCTCAGTCGTGTCCGACTCTTTGCGATTCCATGAATCGCAACACGCCAGGCCTCCCTGTCCATTACCAACTCCCGGAGTTCACTCAGACTCACGTCCATCGAGTCAGTGATGCCATCCAGCCATCTCATCCTCTGTCGTCCCCTTCTCCTCCTGCCCCCAATCCCTCCCAGCATCAGAATCTTTTCCAATGAGTCAACTCTTCCCATGAGGTGGCCAAAGAACTGGAGTTTCAGCTTTAGCATCATTTCTTCCAAAGAAATCCCAGGGCTGATCTCCTTCAGAATGGACAGGTTGGATCTCCTTGCAGTCCAAGGGACTCTCAAGAGTCTTCTCCAACACCACAGTTCAAAAGCATCAATTCTTTGGTGCTCAGCCTTCTTCACAGTCCAACACTCACATCCATTCATGACCACAGGAAAAACCATAGCCTTGACTACATGAACCTTTGTTGGCAAAGTAACGGCTCTGCTTTTGAGTACGCTATCTAGGTTGGTCATAACTTTCCTTCCAAGGAGTAAGCGTCTTTTAATTTCATGGCTGCAGTCACCATCTGTAGTGATTTTGGAGCCCAGAAAAATAAATCTGACACTGTTTCCCCA
>NW_011495085.1:5444729-5445169 GCF_000754665.1 Bison bison bison
TGATGTACTCTGCATATAAGTTAAATAAACAGGGTGACAATATACAGCCTTAACAAACTCCTTTTCCTATTTGGAACCAGTCTATTGTTCCATGTCCAGTTCTAACTGTTGCTTCCTGACCTGCATACAAATTCCTCAAGAGGCCGATCAGGTGTTCTGGTATTCCAATCTCTTGAAGAATTTTCCACAGTTTATTGTGATCCACACAGTCAAAGGCTTTGGCATAGTCAATAAAGCAGAAATAGATGTTTTTCTGGAACTCTCTTGCTTTTTCCATGATCCAGCGGATGTTGGCAATTTGACCTCTGGTTCCTCTGCCTTTTCTAAAAGCAGCTTGAACATCAGGAAGTTCACGGTTCACATATTGCTGAAGCCTGGCTTGGAGAATTTTGAGCATTATTTTACTAGCATGTGAGATGAGTGCAATTGTTTGGTAGTTT
>NW_011495085.1:5445310-5478202 GCF_000754665.1 Bison bison bison
CATTTTTGTCATGAAATGTTCCCTTGGTATCTCTGTTTTCTTGAAGAGATCTCTAGTCTTTCCCATTCTGTTGTTTTCCTGTATTTCTTTGCACTGATTGCTGAGGAAGGCTTTTTTATCTCTTCTTGCTATTCTTTGGAGCTCTGCATTCAGATGCTTCTATCTTTCCTTTTCTCCTTTGCTTTTCACTTCTCTTCTTTTCACAGCTATTTGTAAGGCCTCCCCAGACAGCCATTTTGCTTTTTTGCATTTCATTCCCATGAGGATGGTCTTGATCCCTGTCTCCTGTACAATGTCATGAACCTCATTCCATAGTTCATCAGGCACTCTATCTATCAGATCTAGGCCCTTAAATCTATTTCTCACTTCCACTGTATAATCATAAGGGATTTGATTTAGGTCATACCTGAATGGTCTAGTGGTTTTCCCTACTTTCTTCATTTAAGTCTGAATTTGGCAATAAGGGGTTCATGGTCTAAGACACAGTCAGCACCTGTCTTGTTTTTGCTGACTGTATAGAGCTTCTCCATCTTTGGCTGCAAAGAATATAATCAATCTGATTTCAGTGTTGACCATTATACTGAAAATTGTATATGTACTGTAAAATTTCCTAAGTACTATTTCATCCATTGATGAACAAAATATTTACTCAAAAGTTAAGTCTGAAATAGAATCATTTATTCAGTCTTTCTTCAATGATCATTAGTTGAAAGTTTATCCAGTACTTAGAGTTTATTTGATAACCATTGCCTGGATTGCTTTTGGAGTGATGAAATAGGTATATAATGAAACTATAGCAGAAAAACTAGCAAAATGGAGAACTGGGAAGAATAGCCTTAAAATTTCACCATAACTAGTTATCACAAAGGCCACATGGACACCTGAACTGATATATATCAACAAAAATCATAAAAATCAGATTCTGCTCACTCATAGGGAATATCTTGTAACTTTATGCTCTTATTGTAATTGACATTGCATTTTTATGCTTGAATTTTTCATATTAGCTTAATACAAAGGAGCAACATAATTAATATTTTATAACAAACTAAGCCTTCTTATTCCTTTGTGACCCCGTGGACTGTAGTCCACTAAGCCCCTCTCTCAATGGGATTCTCTAGGCAAAAATACTAGAGTGGTTTGCCATATCCTCCTCCAGGGGATCTATCGGACCCAGGGATCAAACCTAGGTCTCCCCCACTGCAGGAAGATTCTTTACCATTTGAGCAACTAGGGAATCCCATTCCTTTAATCAGAATACTCAAATGGTCCCAGCTACTTTTAAAATCTTACTGGAAGCTTTATCACTATTTAAAAATGTTATTCTTTTCCTTTTGCTGTCTGATCAACTATTTACATTTCTAGATTCTTTGTTTTTATAAATCTCTCTCCCATCGCTTTTGAGATAAAGCTGTTTTCAGAAAAAAAATTAAATACATTATCTGTTTAAAAATACAATCACAATAATTAATATATTAGAGAAGTTTGTCTTTTTCTTTTATTCATAGTAGTTTAACAGCAGAGGGCTTCTTCTTTGAAATGGATTGGATTCTCAAGAATAGCATTGTCCTGTAACTGAATAACATTAAACATGCAAAATAAGTACTACTGAAAATATATGCAATATTTAGGGGAAATGAAACATTTTTGCAAGTATAATGACAGAGAGTGCTTTTTTTCCTTTTGTGTTTTAGTTTTCCTCTACTTGCTTTGCCTTGAGTTGAAAAAAAAAATGATTTTGATCATATTCCTTTTGTAGTGTTTTGGAAGCCTTTGGAGAGAGAGGAATGTTTCACTTGTGAAATCATTTATAGGGAAACAAGTATGTGAATCGTAATAGCACTTCACCTGTTTCCATCTTATTTTTTTCTGGCCAGCATTCCTGAATTCAGCACCATGTAATTATAGTAACTGCCAAAATGAACATTAACTCAATAGAAATAAGAAAACAGGCCCAGTTTTGCTTCTGAAAAGTAATTACATAGCAGTATCAAGAAACTAAGAATCATCATGTAAAAAATACTAAACAGAAATACCGGAAAATTTCTATGGCAGAACATAAAGGCTATTTTGAATATCTTGCTAAAACAGGTCACCAGAAACTATTCCATATAGCATTTTTGAAATAACAAAGTATCTTTGGACTGCTTTTTTCCATTATGTGCTGGCTTTCTTAGAAGGCCAATTTTGGTCTGACTTAGAAAGACAGAAGAAATTTTTTTTTTAAAGTATTTCTTAGTTTAGAAGTCCTGCCTCACACCCATTATCTCTGTAACTAACCCTAGAATTATAGTTACTACCTCCTCAAAATTAGTTTTCTCCAGTTGTGCAGTTTTGTAGTTCCTAGTGCATAACTAGGTACTTCTACCACTGATGTAAAAAGCAAACAAAAAACATTCTAGGGTTCCCAGAGACAGTTTCATTATTCATGTGAAAGGTCTAGCTCTTATTTTAGCATGATCATATGATCTGCTACTTCAGAGGATCAGACAGTCCCCTGCTCTAAGACCCTGATGCTGGGAAAGATTGAGGGCAGGAGACAGGGATAACAGAGGCTTAGATGGTTGGATAGCATCACCGACTCAATGGACATGAGCTTGAGCAAACTCCAGGAGATAGTGAAAGACAGGGAAGTCTGGCATGCTGCAGTCCATGGGGTCACAAAGAGTTGGACATGACTAATTGACTAAACAAAAATGGCTGTGTTTCCTCCTCTCCCTCAAGAGACACAGCCCTCAAGAGAACTCTCCACTCATGGAGCAACTCTAGTCTGATAGATCAGATTTATTATTACTTACTATTAAAGTAAGTTTATGTACTTATAAGGATAGCTTACTTCAAAAGTTAAAGAAAATATTATTAATGCAAATATTTCCGTGATTTCATAAATCACTACAAACAACACATAGAAATTATACCTTGTTGGGAATTAGACTGTGGTTCTCATCAGTCATGTTCCCATCTCAGGGTCCTGACTGCCTAGAATAGATGTGGATCAAGCACTGTAAGTGCAATTGGCTTTTATTAGCATCATATTTTAAATAAGCCACTAATTCCATATGGACACATACAGAATTACTTCAAAAGTATATAAAATTGATAGATGCTGACTCTCTTCCACAGATCCAAAATGCCTCCTCCTAAAAGGACCAGAGGTGGCTCAGTGTGTGAATAATCCTCCTGAAATGCAGGAGACAGAGGTTCAATTCCAGGGTCAGGAGGATCCCCAGGAGGAGGGCATGGCAACCCACTCCGGTATGCTTGCCTGATAATCCCATGGACAAAGGAGCCTGGCAGGCTATAGTCCATGAGCTTGGAAAAGAGTTGGATATAACTAAGTGACTAAACAACAGCTGATGATACTTTCAGAAAGGGATAAAAGAAAACAAAAACAAGCAAAAACCCTTTATAACTTTCTTTTTGTGTTAATTGTTGATCCATTCTAACTATATAACTTAGAGTGGACAGAATTCCAACATTTTCTCTATTCCTTTTGAGAAATTCTTGATAACACTCACCAGTAATATCATCAAAGTGTTGTATGTTCTTTGAGAAAAAAATTTTGTCTGCCTTACCAATTATTTATAAGAATCGCTGTATGGAATTTTTTTTCTCTAGAAAAGCATTTATGTTATTTACAATTTTTAATTTATTGACATAAAGTTATATATAATATGCTTTCACAATTTTATTTATTTACTCTATGACTTGACTTTACTGTTTTTTATTTCTAAGGTTATGTGTACCTTATCAAATTTCCCAGTATTTGTTTCTTTGTTTGTTTGTTTCCCAAAAGACTAACATTGGGTTTTACTGAACTATACTAAAGTTTTTTTTATTCTATTTAAAGTTATTTTTTTTTTTGCCTGTGAGGCTTTTCTTTGCCTTGAGTTTATTTTATAAAATAGGTTTTCATAGAATAAATCTTGTTTTAGTATTAGCCAAATACTAAATTCACACATTTTCTTTTTTATTTACATATTTTCCTGTTATGCTACTCATATCACAAGTAGTATTTCTAGTCTTAAAAATAATAATTTTAATTTTCTTCTTGTTCAATAATTATTCAGAATAGTATATTTTATTTTAAATAGTGGTAAAATATAATTTTGGCTAGCATTTTGCATTTTTAAAATGTATTAAGTAAAATTAGGCTTTTTGTTTTAAAATTACTTGACATTTCTTTTAAGACCTTGTACATGGAAACTATCCACTACTGCTTATAAAAGAGTTTTTAAAAGAGTGTAAATATTGGACTTGTGAGTGTATGGTTCCATATACATTCATTAGGTCAAGATTTTCAGTTGTATTAATCATATTTCTTTTTTTTTTTTATTTTAAAAATTTTTATTTTTAAACTTTACAAATTGTATTAGTTTTGCCAAATATCAAAATGAATCCGCCACAGGTATACATGTGTTCCCCATCCTGAACCCTCCTCCCTCCTCCCTCCCCATACCATCCCTCTGGGGCGTTCCAGTACACTAGCCCCAAGCATCCAGTATCATGCATCGAACCTGGACTGGCAACTCATTTCATACATGATATTATACATGTTTCAATGCCATTCTCCCAAATCTTCCCACCCTCTCCCTCTGCAACAGAGTCCATAAGGCTGTTCTATACATCAGTGTCTCTTTTGCTGTCTCGTGCACAGGGTTATTGTTACCATCTTTCTAAATTCCATATATATGCCTTAGTATACTGTATTGGTGTTTTTCTTTCTGGCTTACTTCATTTCTTTATTCTATTCTTTTTTTTTTACTTTTTACTCTGTCTTTTCTCTAAAAAGTTCAATGTCTTCAATTTTATAGTAATTTTTATTGTTATATTACATATATAGCTAAATGTATGAAGGTTCATGAATATTATGATTCTTAGATTTTTTTCTCAAAATAACTGTCTTAGTTTACTTGACCTACCATAATAAAATACCATGAACTGGGCAGATTAAAGGGCTTCACGGGTAGTACTAATGGTAAAGAACCTGCCTGCCAATACAGGAGACATAAGAGATGTAGGTTTGATTCCTGGGTCAGGAAGATCCCATGGAGGAGGGCATGGCAACCCACTCCAGAATTCTTGCCTGGACAATTCCATGGACAGAGGACCCTGGCAGGCTATGGGGCTATAGTCCATGAGGTGGCAGAGAGTCAGACATGACTGAACCAACTTAGTATGCATACAAACACAGGCAGATTAAACAAAAGAAATTTATCTTTCACCCTTCTAGAGACTTGCAAGTCCAAGATCCAAGTGCCATCAAGGTAGGGTTCATTCTGAGGCCTCCTCTCTTGGCTTGGAGGCAATTGCCATATCATATGTGGTAACATAACTCCTTTGTGTGTGAGGACAAAGACCATACTCTCTGGGGTTTCTTCTTATAAGGGAACTAACTCTAAGGCCTACAAGGGCCCCACCTTCATGAACTCATCAACCCTAATTACCTCCTAGTAGTCTCATCTCCAAATACCACCATACAGGGGATAGGGGTTTCTACATCTGAACGTAAGAACACAAGGATTTAGTTCATAATAATCTGAACTGTCCTTCTCTGTTATATTAAAGTTTTTTCTTAAATTTTCTCTTCTCTGACAATATTAATATAGCTGCTTGCTTTCTGCTAGCCTTAGCCTGGAATCTTTTGCAATCCTTCATTTTCAATTTTTCTCTATAATTATTAATATAATTTAATGAATTATTTGCAAAAATGTATATGGTTGAATTCATTTCAATAAACCTCTTTGCCTTTCACAACAGAAATTTAACATATTCAGGTTTACTAATTTACTGATTCTTAGACTAATACCTACTATCTTACGTTCTATCAGTCATATTTGTTTCTTATGTTTTCTAAATTATCTGTATTTATTAGTTCTATATCTAAGATATAAGATAGTAATATGCATTCAGTTTATTTTTTCTAGTGCTTATTTTTGATTCACTGAGTCCCCTACTGACTTCTTTTTTTATGGGAATATAAGTGCTTTACAATGTTGTGTTAGTTTCTTCGGTACAATGAAATGAATCAACCATATGCATATCTTTATCCATTTCCTCCTGAGCCTCCCTCCCAGCCCAACCCCAATCCACACCTCTAGGTCACCACAGAGCACCAAGCTAAGCTCCTTGTGCTTTATAACATGTTCCCACTAGCTATTTATTTTACACACGTGTGTGTGTGTGTGTGTGTTAGTTAATTCCAATCTCCCAATTTGTCCCACTTTTCCCTCCCAACACTTCTGTGTCCAGATTTCCATTCTCTTCATCTGTCTCTATTCCTATCTCAGAAATAGGTAATCAAGATGAAAAGACAACCCTCAGAATGGCAGAAAATATTTGATAACAAAGCAACAAAGGATAAACCTCCAAAACATACAGCTAGCTCATGGAGCTCAAGATCAAAAAAGCAAACAACTCAATCAAAAAATGGTGTGGGGGAAGACCTAAATAGACATCTTTCCCTACTAACTTCTTATAGATATTTCTTTCACTTCCTTTCCCTTAACCTCTTAAGAGATGGGTGATTTCCAGATATTTTTCAAGCCTAGTCCTTCATTCCCCAGGGTTCTGTTCTCTGAGTTTCCATATCATTTCATTTCTCATTGGCTGTACAGTCAAGGCAAAAGTTCAGTTTTATCATTCTGGGATGGTCACAGTACATGAGGAGCAAAAATGGGAACCACAGATGTTACAACTGGTATCAACAAATATTAAATACTTTTTTACTCAAGAGTTTAAGCCAATTTGGGAAAAATCAAAAAACTGTTGTGATCGATCATGTGTCCTGGGTACAGCATAGAGAATAACTTGCCAAATGCTTTCAATTTAGCATTTAAGTTTTGCTAAATGTTTGCCCTTGAACTGCAGTCTTCCACGACCTCTTATTTTTAAGCAACATATATAGCAAGTACAAATTTTTTAGCAGCTGTCTTTGCTGACTTTCATCCACTTTCTGGAAAAGTACTTAGGATAGTCAGAGATTCAAAAAAAATGATTTACTAAATAAATTAAAAGTTTTAAAAGTACTAAAAACTAGTGAAACTTAAGTAATTTTTACGTATTAAGGAAGAAAGTAGATGTTAACTGTGATATCCCAGTATGAACTGCATGATTTCTTTGAGGGATATTTAATGTGATTAATGCAAACAGAAATATAATTAGTGAAACTCTATTGATTTCTCTGTACTTATCATATAGATTAAGAAAAACAAAATTATCTGAATGAAATTGATTATGTATACTCCCTCTGCTTTTTATATGTTACACAAGACTTTCCCCTGACACAGAGGAAAGTTAAAAATGCTGACAAACTAGCATCCTTTTTGATAATGATAACATAGTTTTCTACCATGTCCTTAAGTGTCTTGATAAACTATAGTTTCCATAATATTATGAGAGTCAAATGCCTGTTTAAACATGCTATATTTGTCCTCTGATCTTATTTATAGGATTTTAAATAGAACATACAATCCTACATTGGTTCTGACTTAGTACTGAAGGCAAAAGGAGAAGAGGGAAGCAGAGGATGAAATGGTTGGATAGGATCACCAACTCAATGAACCTGAGTTTGAGCAAGCTCCAGGAGACAGCGAAGGACAGAGGAGCCTGGCATGCTGTAGTCCACAGAGTCAAAAAGAGTTGGACACAACTTAGCCACTGAACAACAACAACAAGCCTTGATTTACAACAAAACTAAATATGATGTTGAAGGATATTAATAGATTGTTTTAAAGGGCCCTATTGTATTTTCTTTCAAACTGTTCTAAGATTTTCAGCTTAATGTTAAGGATCCTATTCTCTCTTGAACCAGTGTAATCAGGATTTTGCCCACATTACCACTGGAGAGCTTTTTATGATGTCCACCAATGGTTTTCATGCAAATTCAATGAAATCAGTTCTCATCTTACTGTCAACAGAATTTGATACAGGAAATCAGTCCTACTATTTTTCACTTGATCTAAAAAACTCAGAATTCCTTGAATGAACCCCTACTTCACTGTTTGCTTCTTCTGGTGTGTTTACTTCTTCCTCTTTTGCCCATCTTCCTAATATGAGAAGGGTCTAAAGTTAAGTACGTATTTTCCTTCTCTTCTCAAAGTACACACACTCCCAGTATAAGGATGAGGAACTCCTTATCTCTAGCATCAACTCGCCCCTCAAACCAGTCCAATATATCCCATTCAACTACATACTTAATATCTGATGCTATGAATCTAAAAGATATCTCAAATGTCCTGTGTAAATGCTAAACTGATAGTGCTCAAACTTAGCCAAAGTGGCAACCATTATCATTAATGGCAATATTGTTAATTCATAAATTCAGGTCAAGAAATCTAGAGTCCTTCTAGACAAGTCTTTTTCTCATAGCATCCATTCAATTGATTAGAAACTCCTGAGAGATCTGTCTTCTGAATATACCCACCATTTAATCACTTAATCCTACCAAGCCATCTGCTACCGGGACTTCCCAGGTAGCTTAGTGGTAAAGAACCTGCCTGGCAATGCAGGAGATGCAAAAGATGTGGGTTCAATCCCTAGGTCAGGAAGATCCTCTGGAGTAGGAAATGGCAGCCTACCCCAGTATTCTTGCCTGGAAAACTCTATGGGCAGAGGAGCCTGGGAGACTACAGTCCTTGGGGTTGTAAAGAGTCAGACACAACTGAGTATCTGCTAGAAGAACAGGCCAAATCACCATGATATCTCATCTGAATTACCGTAATAGTCTCCTAAATCATGGATGTGTGTCTGCTTATGCTCTCTCTTATTCTTAAATTCTATAATTAGACTGATTCTTTCAAAGTTTAAATTAAGCTATACAACTCCTCTCCCCAAAATCCTGTAATGTGTCTGTATTTAATAAAAGGGAAGGTAAAAAAAGTCAAACACGACTTAGCAACCAAACAACAACAAAAAGAGAAAACATCTGTATGATGCTCTATAAAGCCTTATACAATCTGATCACCTTGTTACTTCCCTAACTCCATCTACTCCTTCTCAGCTATTGTTAACTCACAACTTGTCAGACTAGCCTCTTGACCAACTTGAAACATGCTAGGGCTTTAGCATTAGTTACAAAGCGGAATTCAGTCTCTGTACTCTGACACTCAGAGATGGAGTTTGGCCTTGGGCTCATTTTTGCATTCTGAGTGCAGGGTGCCTAGGATTTTGAGGGCTTACTCCTTATTGGTGACTTTAAAGCTTAAGAATGGAAATTAGGTTGAGGGACAGGAAAAGGTGTCAGGTATGTATATCACCCAGGGCTTTACATTTTTTTTTATTTTTTATTTTTTATTTTATTGGAGCACAGAATAGTTGACTTGTTGTCAATGACTTGTATGACAATGTTGTGTTAGTTTCAGATGGTACAGCAAAAGTGACTCAGTTACTCAAAATTCTCCAAGCCAGGCTTCAACAATATGGGAACTGTGAACTTCCAGATGTTCAAGCTGGATATAGAAAAGGCAGAGGAACCAGAGATCAAATTGCCAACCACCACTGGATCATCAAAAAAGCAAGAGAATTCCAGAGAAACATCTACTTCTTCTTTATAGACTACACCAAAGCCTTTGATTCTGAGGATCACACAAAACTGTGGAAAATTCTGAAAGAGATGGGAATACCAGACCACCTGACCTGCCTCTTGAGAAACTTATATGCAGGTCAGGAAGCAACAGTTAGAACTGGACATGGAACAACAGACTGGTTCCAAATTGGGAAAGGAGTACGTCAAGGCTGCTTATTTAACTTATATGCAGAGTACATCATGTAAAAGGCCAGGCTGGATGAAGCACAAACTGGAATCAAGATTGCCAGGAGAAATATCAATAACCTCAGATATGCAGATGACACCACCCTTATGGCAGAGAGCAAAGTGGGACTGAAGAGCCTCTTGATGAAAGTAAAAGAGGAGAGTGAAAAAGTTAGCTTAAAACTCAACATTCAGGAAACTAAGATCATAGCATCCAGTCCCATCACTTCATGGCAAATAGATAGGGAAACAATGGAAACAATGACAGTCTTTTTTGTTGGGAGGCTCCAAAATCACTGCAACTATGAAATTCAAAGACACTTGCTCCTTGGAAGAAAAGCTATGAAAAACATAGACAACATATTAAAAAGCAGAGACATTACTTTGCAACAGCAGTCCATCTAGTCAAAGATATGGTTTTTCCAGTAGTCATGTACGGATGTGAGAGTTGAACTATAAAGAAAGCTGAGTGCTGAAGAATTGATGCTTTTGAACTGTGGTGTTGGAGACTCTTGAGAGTCCCTTGGACTGCAAGGAGATCCAAACAGTCCATCCTAAAGGAAATCAGTCCGGAATATTCATTGGAAGGACTAATGCTGAAGCTGAAACTCCAATACTTTGGCCACCTGATGCAAAGAACTGACTCATTTGAAAAGACTCTGATGCTGGGAAAGACTGAAGGCGGGAGGAGAAGGGGATGACACAGGATGAGATAGTTAGGTGGTATCACTGACTCAATGGACATGAGTTTGAATAAGCTCCAGGAGTTGGTGATGGACAAGGAAGCCTGGTGTGCTTCAGTCCATGGGGTCACAAAGAGTCAGACATGACTGAGTGACTGAAAGACAAAACTCTTTTTCAGACTCTCCCCATATAGGTCATTACAGAGCACTGACTAGAGTTCCCTGTGGTATACAGTAGGTTCTCATAAGTTATGCAGTTTATATATAGTAGTATGTATATGTCAATCCCAATATCCCAATGTATTCTTTCCCTCCTCTTCTTGCTTCTCCCTTGGCAACCATAAGTTGGTTTTCTGCATCTGTGACTCTATTTCTGTTTTGTAAATAAGTTCATTTGTACCATATCTTTTAGATTCCACATATAAGTGATATTATATGGCATTTGACTTCCTTTGTCTGATTTACTTCACTCATCATGGCAATCTCTAGGTTCAGGGCTTTTTTTTTAAAGGGAGTTTCTTGGGTGGGACAGCCTGGTTCCTTACCTAGGTGTTCTGTCAGTAGCTGTGTCAGGCAGCTGGCTATATGTTTATTCAAGGTAAATGCCATTAAAATGGATGCCTTAGCAATCAAAAGCCTAATTATAAGTTATACTGCAATTAAAAATGCTAGGCATTTATACCACATAGCCAATAATACAATTCAATTTTAGAAGAAAAATTAGCACTTTGGAAAGCTTGTATCAGCATCCCAGCTTCACTGAAAAAATTGATGAAACTGATAGTGACTTTGTATATTGTAAAATGAAATATGTCAATATCAGACACAATCACCAGCTTCTTAACAGCCAATACATGAAGGTGCAAAATCATGCATATGTAAGACACCCATTCAAAGTGGGTTTTTAATATAAGAGAAAACAAAGAATCCACTAACATCATCACAGATTCCACTTTGCAAACGACTATTACTAAATTAATAGTTATTTAGTGTTGATGTAATATCAGAGAAATATATCCATCACCATCTGAAAAGACTGTTAAAACAGCATTGTCTTCCAACTAAACTGAATGAAGCGAGCTTATTCATTTCCTTCAAGGAAAACAATATACCTCAATAGATTGAATGAAGAATCTGATACATAAATCCAGTTATTATCTAATTAGTGAAAAGAGCAGATTTTTAAAAATGTAAAACAATGCCACTTTTCTCACTGTTTTTATATTTCAGATTTGGAAATTATAGGTATTTTTATAAAAATATGCTAACCTGTAAAAGGTTAATTATTGGCCCTTTTAAACAAATATATATTTTCTATCTTTTTGGAATAAAAATATACATCTATAAGTCTACATTAATATCTAATATGGTAAATATCGATAGATAGCAACACATTAGCTTCTTGTGATCTACAACCATTTTTAAGAGTGCACAGAAATACCCTATGCAGAGATATATGTAAATAAATTTTATTTTCAGAGACAGTATTGTCACTTCCTAATGTGCATTGACTTTTGTAGCTACTCTTTCTTCAGTTTCTGAATGAAAATAATATTCCCAAGGGACATTTTTATCTTGACCTCAAAAAAAGTATGCTTAATACCTCCATGTGTGGTAGAAGTATATGTGCCCTTTATTAGAAAATCCACATAAACAATATTTTCTAAATCATCATGCATGCCTCAGGATAATGGAGATACAGTTAGACATAATTTTTCAAAGTTCAGAGTTATAAAACATTCTTTTTGCCACAGTTTCACAATGTGCAATGATAAAATATGCTTGGCCTACTGCCCTTCCCCACCTCCCTGCCCCATTGGATCAAGCTCACTGTCTAGGGCAGACAAAATTTTCAGAAGGCAACAAATGGTGTGGATTTTTAAAAAGCATTTTCAGCCAATGTTTGCCTAAAATGTTTTTCATACAGAAGAGCAATGAAATTGACCTTTCTAAGTCTTTTAGCTAAGTTCTATACAAAAAGCCACATACAATTCAGGCCTTAAATTACTGTTAAAAGCTTCAAAATGTGTAGGCTAACTTAAAACAATTATAATTTCATTTATAAGCTGAGCTGTTCAGTCCAATAGGTACTATTCACATGTTCCAATCAATATGGATAAAACACAGAATTAAAAATCAGAAACAGTCTGTAGATCTGAGAAAGCCATCACTTCATAATCTGTTCTTTTGATACCTTCTATTACCTGCTATGAGCAATTTTGTGTGATATTATAGGAATAGAATCAAAAGATTATTGAACTCCCTAGTGAGAAACAGCAGGAATCTTATCTCTGCTATTGTTGATTGCACCACAGTCTTGAAATTTTGATCCTGAAGAAAAGGAATACTAGTATATTTTCCAATATTAGTCTTCCAGTGAAGCATCTTAGAGCAAACAAGCACAGATGCTTTCTTATATATTATTTTTCAGGCTACAATGCTATATACTGCAATTAACAGGACCCTCAGAAAATAAAATAGCATGTGATTACTTACAGGATGCTTCTGAACACAGAAAACTAAAAACAACAACAACAACAACAACAACAAGGTACAAGAGTAAAAGAACTCTTAAGTAAGCTAAACAGAATATATCTGTTCAGTTGCTCAGTCGTGCCCGACTCTTTGTGACCCCACGGACTGCAGCACAACAGGCTTCCCTGTCTATCACCAACTCTTGGAGCTTGCTCAAACTCATGTCCATCAAGTTGGTGATGCCATCCAACCATTTCATTCTCTGTCATCCCCTTCTCCCCCTGCCTTCACTCTTTCCCAGCATCAGGGTCTTTTCAAATGAGTCAGTTCCACATCAGATGGCCAAAGTATTGGAGTTTCAGCTTCAGCATTAGTCCTTCCAATGAATATTCAGGACTGATTTCCTTTAGCATTGACTGGTTGGATCTCCTTGCAGTCCAGGGGACTCTCAAGAGTTTTCTCCAACACCACAGTTCAAAAACAGAGTATATAGACTCTAGTAACTGGAAGAAAAAATGTCTTTGTCAATATATCAGTTTGGGGAAAATTTAGGCAATAAGCATTTGTAATTCTTGGAAGTAAGTTAGATAAGAAAAAAAAAAAAGCATTTTAAAGATTATGATCTATATATTTTTTACTGTGCTCAGTTGCTCAGTCATGGCCAATTCTTTTTCAACCCCATGGACTGTAGCCTGTCAAGCTCCTCTGGACATGATATTTCCCAGGCAAGCATACTGGAGTAGGTTGTCATTTCCTTCTCCAAACGATTTTCCTGAACCACATCTCCTGCTTGCATCTCCTGAATTGGCAGGTGGGTTCTTTATCACTTGAGCCACCTGGGAAAGCTCATGTTTTTAATAATCATGTACTACTAAAATAGTAATTCTTTGTAGGGATTATTATATATATATACACTCATGTATATACACGAGTGGTATATCCACACACCCCCATCCACCATACATTCCTCTCTAAACACAGAAGTTTATAAAATTAAATATTAGAGTCAGTAACCTCTAATCATTTCAGTGGGAAATAAATTTAAAAATTAAATGTGTAATTTTAATCTTCCATTTATTTATTTTATGATGTTCCTTTATTCTACAGCGGTAAATAGAAGAGGTTCATATAATGTCAATGCTAATAAATATCACAGACCCAAAAATGTCTTGTGATATTTTGTTTTTAACTTTATTTCTGGTCATACTCTTCTCACTATCTTACTTAGGATAATTGTATTTTTTATAGTCCAATTCCGATTCTATCTCCTTGAAGCCTACAGAGCAGTAATCTCTTCCAACAATGAAAGTGATACATTTTTGTATATTTGTCTTGTACATTCATTCATTCATTCAACAATGCCTCTTACATTGTGGTTATTATAGTAGACACTGGGATACAGATTGAACAAAATGAAGATGCTGTACTCAAGGACTTTTCTTTGTACTTTAGGCAAATCATAAACAAGTAACCATTTGGGTCAGCCTAATGGCACCCCACTCCAGTACTCTTGCCTGGAAAATCCCATGGACGGAGGAGTCTGGTAGGCTGCAGTCCATGGGGTCGCTAAGAGTTGGACACGACTGAGCGACTTCACTTTGACTTTTCACTTTCATGCATTGGAGAAGGAAATGGCAACCCACTCCAGTGTTCTTACCTGGAGAATCCCAGAGACCGGGGAGCCTGGTGGGCTGCTGTCTATGGGGTCGCACAGAGTCAGACATGACTGAAGCGACTTAACAGCAGCAAAAAGGGTAGAAGAGGAAAGCAAGCATGGAGTAAGGTGTCTTCTCCCATCTCTTTATGGACTTGTCACATACTTGACTCACAGTGTTTATAATCTGCCTCCAGAGTTTCAGTGCTTTTGTGGATTCTTTTACCCATTCACACACATCTGCAATGTTTCCTTCCAAAGTGAGGAAACAGAGGACTGCTGGGTTCTCTTTATTTCTCCTACAATGGCATAGGTCTGGGCTTCATACCTCACCTGGTAAAGAATCTGCCTGCAATGCAGGAGACTCCAGTTCTATTCCTGGGTTGGGAAGATCCCCTGAAGAATGGATAGGCTACCCACTCTAGTATTCATGGGCTTCCCTGGTGGCCCAGATGGAAAAGAATCTGCCCACAATACTTGTGGGAGTTTTGGGTTTGATCCCTGGATTGGGAAGATCCCCTGGAGGAGGGTGTGGCAACCCACCCCAGTATTATGGCCTGGAGAATCCCATGGATAGAGGAGCCTGACAGCCTACAGTCCATGTGGTCACAAAGAGTTGGACAGGACTGAGCGACTAAGCACAGCACAGCACAAGCTTAGCTCTGTTCTTTCCTCCCCTTTTTCTTGGGAGCCAGCTTCCACAAAGAGCCCGGCAGAAAGGTTCTAAACTTGTCTGAGTGACTCAGTCCATATCTAGGGTCTCTTATCAGACAGACCATTAGCCGACCTACATAAGCCACAATCTTAAACGTCAACTCCTCATTATAAATACTATATATTATTCCCATATGCTTAACTCACTTTAAAAAAAAAAAAAATTCATTTGAAATCCAGTGAAGAAAAGGGAGGTCATTCAAAGCACCATATTTAAAAACTATGTAGAAAGTATAGAAGAAAAAAATATCTAGAAAAGAAGAAACAGATGAATGAGGAAACAATCAAGGGATTTAAACAATAGTAGCTCATTTGACAAAAGGAGACTCAACCATTGCATTAAACATCTCTGAAATACTGAATAAAGTGAGGAGATAAAAAACTACATACCTGTGGAGCAGCCAACACAGAGGTCCTTTGTGACAGCAGACAGGATGGTTTCAGTGGATGGAGAAGCAGTAAGCTGGGTGGTACAAGATGAAGTGTGAAAGGGTGTGGAGCCCGGGCCAACAGCACATGAGGACAACAGCCTGGTGACGGCGCAGACGCTGGACGCGTCTGTGAGATCAAAGTGTAACTGCGCAGGCAAGCAGCTGTTATCGCGAGACCATTAGCCTGGTGGTTAAAATTCCTCCTGCTCCGCCAGTGATCAGCCTAAAGGTGGTCCTTTCTGAAGAGTGCGGTGAAAGGTGGGCCTGGGCATTCTTTCTTGGCCCTCCAGGCCCTCTGGCCTCGGGGCCAGCGGATGAGCTGGGGCCCAGGACAGGCTGAGGACTGTGTCCCACAGAGCTCCGGAGCCCCTGCCATGGACCGGCCAGATCCAGACCTGGAAGCAGCCAGGAACCTCAGCCCCACCCCCGCTGTGGTCCCTGGAGCCCTCAGCAGCCGGAGGATATCACAAGACCATTAAGGTAAGAGCTTCAACCAGCTTCTGTGTCTCCGTTCAAGTTTCCAAACTTGGTCCAGCGTTGATCAGTTGTCCACCCCCAGGACATGGCCAGAGGTCAGGGTTCAGGTTCAAGGACTTTGTACATCATTACCTTCAGACTCATCTCTATAGTTGGGACCTCTCTCAAAGAAGGGTGACTGTCGTAAGCTGGAGATTAACCTGATTGTGCTTTGCTACAACTGATGCTTTCCAGTCTAAATGAAAAGCCTAAGGCCCAGCCAGTCCCCGGTGCCTGGCTCCATCAGCAGTGATGGCTGGGTGGGGCCTGGGGACTCTGAGAGTATTGTAATGAAATTACCCTTTAGAGAGAATCACTTTGATGACATATGAGGAAAGGGGTGCAAACCTATGAAGTGACATTTCTAAGAACAGGAGGGTCTGGGCTGAGAGAACATATGGGAAGAATTGCCTTTTGCTGAAAGAGATGCTTTCTTCATGTTATTAAATAAGATGGAAAGGATAGTTTCAGTCACATCAGAACTACGAAGCTCCTCTCTATCTAATGTCTTAGAAAATGTGTGTAAGACTCCTTGCTGAAAATAGGGAAACAAGCATAAAAAAGTTAGCCAGAAAAACAGAATAGAATTACTGGATGTGTATCAGGACCTATTTGACTTTTCTGTGATTTCATTGTGATATTCTTTTCAGCTCTGTAGTTTTTGACAAGGATTCTCCTTAACTCAATGACCTGTCTTCCTGGACTCACATCCTCCATGAATTATCCTCCCCTTCTCCCTAGTTTTACATTTTGCCCTTCATTGTTGTTGTTCAGTTGCTAAGTTGTGTCCAACTCTTTGCAACCCCATGGACTGCAGCATGCCAGGTTCCCCTGTCCTTCACCGTTTCCCCAAGTTTGCTCAAATTCACATCCATGAATCAGTGATGCTATCTAACCATTTCATCCTCTGTCACCCCCTTCTTCTCCTGCCCTCAGTCTCTGCAAGCATCAGGGTCTTTTCCAGTAAGTCAGCTCTTTGCATCAAGTGGCCAAAGCATTGGAACTTCAGCATCAGTCCTTCCAATGAATATTCAGGGTTGATTTCCTTTGGGATTGACTAGTTTGATCTCCTTGCTGTCCAAGGGACTCTCAAAAGTCTTTTCCAGCACCACAGTTTGAAAGCATCAATTCTTTGGTATTCGGCCTTCTTTCTGCTTTATCCAGCCCTTCCTTAGAGAAACACCGTTACTACCAATGACACCATTAAATTAGCTACTATATGTGAAAATATTTAACAGTGTTCCTGACAAACAATTGCTTAATTCTAGTTAAATATTAGGTTATTTTTATTTTTTCCTAGAGACATAGTTTCCTTTGAAAGCATACTATTCATATAAAGGAGAGCATCCTTCATACAAATGAAGGATGAATTCTTCAGTAAGTGCTATGATGCTTCTTAGACATACAGAGAGACAGTTGCTAATCAATCATATAGAAATTTATTTAGACTGGCATCTGCCATGTTCCCAATAAAAGCAAAGCACTTACCTAAACCTATGCAATGTTTTAGTAAATGTTTTCTTTGAAATTCTAGAGTACTAAATCAGAAGGCTTTTACTAAATAACAACTTGTTGAATCAAAAAAGGACTAAGTCAATAAGAAATAAGGGAAGAAATTTATTGATTACCACTTAAAAGATAAAATTACACTCTAGTTGTCATACATCTTATAGCTGGTCAATTAGCACATTTCTGTTCCTCCTCCCCAGGGCCATGCATTCTGGAGCCTTGATGTGATGGAAATGATTCATGCCACTTCCATGTTCCGTTAGTAATAGCCAAATTGCTCCTTCACGGTCATTTCACCCACAACAAGCTGGAGGAACACAAGCAGGACAACCCTGGCATTCACATGTTGAAAATAATGAACTTACAAGGAAGGGTTCTAGGTCATTAAAGATCCTCTCAGAAGAAACCTACCCAATGGACAGGACTGTTTGGGCCTTCATGTGATTAATAAACAGATTCAGGTGGTAAGTCCACCGTGATCTGGAAGTTTATCTTTTGAGCTGTAACCATCACCTGCACCAATAGTTCCATATTCTGCCTTTCCTATTTCCCCAAGCTGAAATATAATATACCTGCATGTTTGAGAGTGAGCTTCAACAGGCTTAGAATGACAGCATCTGGGGCTCTGAACAATATCTCCTGTAACAGTGGCACCACGGTCTAATATGTACTGCCCTCCTGAACCTAGGCTCCTGTTTGAAGGAAAATCAAATATCTTTTATCTTTGAGCCACTGGGTTACAGGAGCCCTTTGTTCCAAAGTTTTACCCTACACTCTAAATCTGTAGTGCTTATGGCTTTGATTGCATCAAGATTGCCTATAAGGCATGTTAAAACTTAGATTTCTGTTAATAGTAGATGTTAACCCCCAAGTTGAAACAATAGATGCAAATATAGCATTATTTTGTCATAATTATTGAAATAGATTTATGTATAATAAACGAGGCATGAAAGAATATAAAGCTAACCCTTAAAATACAGTTGTGACACTAAACATGATACACATCAATTACACTTTGAGGAAACATGGCCTGTGCACTGTTATTGAAACACTATCCATAGTAGCACACTTGGCCCTTCCCTCAACTGTTCTACCTTTTCCATCTAGATAAATTTCATCAGGAAAGATAGTGACATTAGAATCATGGCTTCTTAATATTTGGATATAATTATCTTCATTTGACTCATTGGTCACTTTTATTTGCTTTAAAGCAGTATAAATTTTAAGGAAGTCTGAGAGCCACATGTAAACACATTTTCATGTCAGTGAAACCAAAGCCAAGTTCATAACCTACTGATAATATTGTAGACTAATATACGGAGTAGAAAAAGTACTGAACAAAACGAATCAGGGCATTATTCTTGACCCTGGAATTAAGGGTCGAGTCAATACATAATGTTAGGTTTTCTCTCCTTCATTTACAAAATAGCAGCAGTGTTCCTTGTCCTCATCTCACTAAGCTTGTATTGTGTGTGTGTGCTCAGGCATGTCTGACTCTTTGTGGCCCCATGGACTGTAGCCCACCAAGCTCCTCTGTCCATGATATTTTCCTGGCAAGAATACCGGAGTCGGTTGGCATATTCTTCTCCAAGTTTGCAGTAAGTAAGTGGAAGTGTAAAGTTCTAAGCAGATATGTTTATCTAGGTAGCCAAGTTCAGTGGTGCTAGTGGTAAAGAACATGCCTGCCAATGTAGGAGATGTAAGAGATGCAGGTTCAATCCCTGGGTTGGGAAGATTCCCTGGAGAAAGGCATGGCAACCCACTCCAGAGTTCTTGCCTGGAGAATCCCACGGACAGAGGAGCCGGGTAGGTAGCACGGAGTCGAACATGACTGAAGCCATGGGGTTACACAGAGTTGAACACGACTGAAGCAACTTAACATGCCCACAGGTTTGTATTTTATGTATGTTAAGTACGTTAAGCCAATTAATTTATTTTTGAGCATTATCTATTTATCAAGAATAAGAAGCAAGCCAAAGTGGAAAGAAGTTACTTGATTTGTACTTGTATGTGTTCAGACTGCTCTCTTATTACACTTTCCTTTGCCCAGCAAAATGAGGAAAATGCTGTTTGCAAACATGGCAAATCAAAGTTTCCAAATGAAAACATTTACTCCAAAGGGAATAGTTTTGCTTTACAGATAAATTAAAAACCAGCTGTGCCAGCCTTCATGGAAAACATTATACAGCAAGCGATTTGTCCACAAATGAATCATCTCAATGAATGCAATACATAATGCTGCAGGTGGCATTTATTTTGACAGGCTAGGTTTATTAAGGTAGTTGAATTTAAAAAATAAAACAATCTGTGTAAAATAATTGAAAATTGCTCTAAAAACTATCTTTTAAGTTTAAAAGGAAGGGTTCTTCCTATAATTAATTGAATTTCTTGGATCCCCCATTGCTGTAACACAGAAATAACACATAGATAATACAGAATAGTGCATAGTAATTTAGGTAAGAGTTTTATAGTTCAAAGCAGAAAACCCAGCAGGACTCCTATTGGCAACAAGCTATCATTATATAAGATAAACATAAATAGATGTTGCCATGTACTCGAGTACTCACTGAACTCCAGTGATGAGCAAGGGAGTGTCCAGCTGCTAAAATTTCAGTACTGAATAAAGGCATTACTTTATAGAGCTCAAAATCTGATAATGAAAAACTGATATGAAACAACAAAATATGTAACTGACATTCAGTTATAATTTTAATAATTTCAAATAAAATAAAATTAAAAAATAATAATTTCAATTGTGTATTTCCTTAGGTGACTAAAAATACTGCATTGCAATTTGATTCAATTTAAAAGTATGCATTTTTAATTATGTGTCATACCTGACTTGAAATCCATCACCTCCACTATCTTTGTTCATAGTAATGCTTCCTAAGGTCTACTTGACTTAGCACTCCAGGATGTCTGACTCTAGGTGTGTGATCACACCATCATGGTTATCTGGGACATCAAAATCTTTTTTGTATAGTTCTTCTGTGTATTCTTGCCACCTCTCTTAATGTCTTCTGCTTCTATTAGGTCCATACCATTTCTGTCCTTTATTGTGCCCATCTTTGCATGAAATGCTCCTTTGGTATCTCTAATTTTCATAAGGACATCTCTAGTCTTTTCAGTTCTATTGTTGTCCTCTATTTCTTCGCATTGATCACTGAGTAAGGCTTGCTTACCTCTCCTTGCTATTCTTTGGAACTCTACATTCATATGGTTATATCTTTCCTTTTCTCCTTTGCCTTTTGCTTCTCCTCTTTTCTCAGCTATTTGTAAGGGCTGCTCAGACAACCATTTTGCCTTTTTGCATTTGTTTTTCTTGGGGATGGTCTTAGTCACTACCTCCTGTACAATGTCATGAACTTCTGTCCATAGTTCTTCAGGCATTCTGTCTATCAGATCTAATCCCTTGAATCTATTTGTCACTTCCACTGTATCATTGTAAGGGATTTGATTTAGTTCATACTCGAATGGTCTAGTGGTTTTCCCTACTTTCTTCAATTTAAGTCTGAATTTCACAATAAGCAGTGGCCTTATTAAGTGTCCCTTAATAAGTCAAGTGGGCCTTAGGAAGCATCACTATGAACAAAGCTAGTAGACGTGGTGGAATTTCAGTTGAGCTCTTTCAATCCTAAAAGATGATGCTGTGAAAGTGCTGCACTCAATATGCCAGCAAATTTGAAAAACTCAACAGTGGCCACAGGACTGGAAAAGGTCAGTTCTCATTCCAGTCCCAAAGAAAGGCAATGCTAAAGAATGTTCAAATTACCACACAATTCTACTCATCTCATACCCTAGCAAAGTAATGCTAAAAATTCTCCAAGCCAGGCTTCAACAAACATGACCTGAGAACTTCCAGGTGTTCAAGCTGGATTTAGAAAAGAAAGAGGAACCAGAGATAAAATTGCCAACATCCACTGGATCATCAAAAAAGCAAGAGAGTTCCAGAAAAACGACTACCTCTTCTTTACTGACTATGCCAAAGCCTTTGACTATGTGGATCACAACGAACTATGGAAAACTGTTCAATAGATGGGAATACCAGACCACCTGACCTGCCTCTTGAGAAATCTGTATGCAGGTCAGGAAGCAACAGTTAGAGCTGGACATGGAACAACAGACTGGTTCCAAATTGGGAAAGGAATACGTCAAGACTGTATATGGTCGCCCTGCTTATTTAACTTATATGCAGAATATATCATGCAAAATACTGGGAAGGATGAAGCGCAAGCAGGAATTGGGATTGCCAGGAGAAATATCAATAACCTCATATATGCAGATGACACCACACTTATGGCAGAAAGTGAAGAAGAACTATAGAGCCTCTTCATGAAAGTGAAAGAGGAAAGTGAAAAGTTGGCTTAAAGCTTAACATTCAGAAAACTAAGATCATGGCATCTAGTCCCATCACTTCATGGCAAATAGAAGGGGAAACAATGGAAACAGAGAGAGACTTTATTTTCTTGGGCTCCAAGATTACTGTAGATGTTGACTGCAGCCATGAAATTAAAAGAAGCTTGCTCCTTGGAAGAAAAGCTATGACAAACATAGCGTATTAAAAAGCAGAGACATTACTTTGTCAACAGTTCATCTAGTTAAAGCTGTGGTTTTTCCAGTAGTCATGTATGGATGTGAGAGTTGGACCAAAAAGAAAGCTGAGAGCTGAAGAATTGATGCTTTTGAACTATGATGTTGGAGAAGACAATTAAGAGTCCCTTGGACAGCAAGGCCATCCAATCAGTCAATCCTAAAGGAAACCAGTCCTGAATATTCATTGGAAGGACCCATGCTGAAGCTGAAACTGCAATAATTTTGCCACCTGATGAGAAGAACTGACTCATTTGAAAAGACCCTGATGCTGGGAAATATTGAAGGCAGGCAGAGAAGGGGATGACAGAGGATGAAAAGGTTGAATGGTATTACCGACTCAATGGACATGAGTTTGAGTAAACTCCAGGAGTTGGTGATGGACTGGGAAACCTGGTGTTGTGCAGTCTATGGGTTCAAAAAGAGGTGAACATGACTGAGCAACTGAATTGAACTGAACTTACCTGAATATAGAAGTTAGAAACATAGCAACAAATTTAAAAAATTAAATTTCTGCTCTAATAGAGTTTCACTTTTCATGAGAGTCAGAAAATCCTAAAATTTTATGTTATGTAGACTATTACTAAGTGCTCTTTCATCGATCACAGCTTTGTTATGGTAAAGGGGCTTGCATAACTCAATGAAGCTATGAGCCCTGCCATGCAGGCTCATTGGTGATTAGTGCTATGAAAGATAATAAATGAAGTTAGGAGAATGAGAGTGTTACAATATTTAAGAGTAGAATTAGGGTATTATTTACGTAAGTGATTCAAATATTGAAGGAGTTTCAATAGTGGAAAATGGGAAGATATTTGGAATACATTTCCAGGCAGATGAGAGAAGTATGAAATTCCTTGAGTCACAAGTGTTTCCAGTAAGGTGAAGAAAGATATCAGGGAAAGATGAATAGAAGATAGGGGGATAATGTATTGTGGACTAAATATATCCTCACAAATTAATTTGTTGAACTCCTAACCCCCAATATTATGATACTTAGATATGGAAAATTGGGTAAGTAATTAGGGTTAGATGAGGTCATTACTTTACAAGTGTGTGAGATGAGTGCAATTGTGTGGTAGATTTAGCGTTCTTTGGCATTGCCATTCTTTGGGATTGGAATGAAAACTGACCTTTTCCAGTCCTGTGGCCACTGCTGAGTTTTCCAAATTTGCTGGCATATTGAGTGCAGCACTTTCACAGCATCATCTTTCAGGATTTGAAATAGTTCACCTGGAACTCCATTACCTCCACTAGCTTTGTTCATAGTGATGCTTTCTAAGGCCCACTTGACTTCACATTCCAGGATGTCTGGCTCTAGTTGAGTGATCACAACATCATGATTATCTGGGTCGTGAAGATCTTTTTTGTACAGTTCTTCTGTGTATTCTTGTCATCTCTTCTTAATATCTTCTGCTTCTGATAGGTCCATACCATTTCTGTCCTTTATCGAGCACATCTTTGCATGAAATGTTCCCTTGGTATCTCTAATTTTCTTGAAGAGATCTCTAGTCTTTCCCATTCTGTTATTTTCTCCTATTTCCTTGCATTGATAGCTGAGGAAGGCTTTCTTATCTCTCCTTGCTATTCTTTGGAACTCTGCATTCAGATGCTTATATCTTTCCTTTTCTCCTTTGCATTTTTCTTCTCTTCTTGTCACGGCTATTTGTAAGGACTCCTTAGACAGCCGTTTCGCTTTTTTGCATTTCTTATTCTTGGGGATGGTCTTGATTCCTGTCTCCTGTACAGTGTCATGAACCTCCATCTATAGTTCATCAGACACTCTATCAGATCTAGTCCCTTAAATCTATTTCTCACTTCCACTGTTTTATATTAAGGGATTTGATTTAGGTCATACCTGAATGGTCTAGTGGTTTTCCCTACTTTCTTCAATTTCAGTCTGAATTTGGTAATAAGGATTTCATGATCTGAGCCACAGTCAGCTCCCAGTCTTGTTTTTGCTGACTGTTTAGAGCTTCTCCATCTTTGGCTGCAAAGAATATAATTAATCTGATTTCGGTTTTGACCATCTGGTGATGTCCATGTACAGTCTTCTCTTGTGTTGTTGGAAGAGGGTGTTTGCTATAACCAGAGTGTTCTCTTGGCAAAACTATATTAGCCTTCACCCTACTTCATTCCAAAATCCAAGGCCAAATTTGCCTGTTACTCCAGATGTTTCTTGACTTCCTACTTTTGCATTCCAGCCCCCTATAATGAAAGGACATATTTTTTGGGTTTTAGTTCTAGAAGGTCTTGTAGGTCTTCATAGAACCATTCAGTTTCAGCTTCTTCAGTGTTACTACTTGGGGCATAGGCTTGGATTACTGTGATATTGAATGGTTTGCCTTTGAAACAAACAGAGATCATTCTGTCATTTTTGAGATTGCATCCAAGTACTGCATTTCGAACTCTTTTGTTGACCTTGATGGCTACTCTATTTCTTCTAAGGGATTCCTGCCACAGCAGTAGCTATAATGGTCATCTGAGTTAAATTCACCCATTCCAGTCCATTTTAGTTCACTGATTCCTAAAATGTTGACATTCACTCTTGCCATTTCCTGTTTGACAGCTTCCAATTTGCCTTGATTCATGGACCTAACATTCCAGGTCCCTATGCAGTATTGCTCTTTACAGCATCGGACCTTGCTTCTATCACCAGTCACATCCACAGCTGGGTATTGTTTTTGCTTTGGCTCCATCCCTTCATTCTTTCTGGAGTTATTTCTCCACTGATCTCCAGTAGCATATTGGGCACCTACCGACCTGGGGAGTTCTACTTTCAGTATCCTATCATTTTGCCTTTTGATACTGTTCATGGGATTCTCAAGGCAAGAATACTATATTCAAGTCAGGAAGCAACAGTTAGAACGACATGGAACAACAGACTGGTTCCAAATAGGAAAAGGAGTATGTCAAGGCTGCATATTGTCACCCTGCTTATTTAACTTATATACAGAGCACATCATGAGAAACGCTGGGCTGGAAGAAGCACAAGCTGGAATCAAGATTGCTGGGAGAAATATCAATAACCTCAGATATGCAGATGACACCACCCTTATGGCAGAAAGTGAAGAACTAAAGAGCCTCTTGATGAAAGTGAAAGGAGAGTGAAATTGTTGGCTTAAAGCTCAACATTCAGAAACCTAAGATCATGGCATGTAGTCCCATCACTTCATGGGAAATAGATGGGGAAACAGTGGAAACAGTGTCAGACTTTATTTTGGGGGGCTCCAAAATCACTGCAGATGGTGACTGCAGCCATGAAATTAATAAATGCTTACTCCTTGGAAGGAAAGTTATGACCAACCTAGATAGCATATTCAAAAGCAAAGACATTACTTTGCCAACAAAGGTCTGTCTAGTCAAGGGTATGGTTTTTCCAGTGGTCATGTATGGATATGAAAGTTGGATTGTGAAAAAAGCTGAGTGCCAATAAATTGATGCTTTTGAACTGTGGTGTTGCAGAAGACTCTTGAGAGTCCCTTGGACTGCAAGAAGATCCAACCAGTCCATCCTACCAATCAGTCCTGGGTGTTCATTGGAAGGACTGATGCTGAAGCTGAAACTCCAATACTTTGGCCACCTCATGTGAAGAGTTTACTTATTGGAAAATACCCTAATGCTGGGAGTGATTGCGGGCAGGAGGAGGAAGGGACTACAGAGGATGAGATGGCTGGATGGCATCACCAACTCAATGGACATGAGTTTGGGTAAACTGCGAGTTGGTGATGGACACGGAGGCCTGGCATGCTGCAGTCCACGGGGTCACAAAGAGTCAGACACGACTGAGCGACTGAACTGAACTGAACTGATCTGAGGTCATTAATCACTCAATCATGCCTGACTCTGTGCCCGCATGAACTATAATCTCTGTCCATGGAATTCTCCAGGGAAGTATACTGGAATGGATACCCATTCCCTTCAGGGGATTTTCCTGACCCCAGGATTGAACCCAAGTCTCCTGCATTGCAGGGAGACTCTACCATCTAAGGTCATTAGGCTGGAAAATTCAGGAGTTCAGCATAAGACAGTGTCCAGCTGTAGGCCCACCAGGAAGATGTCATCTTTATCATGCAAAGTTCTTCCTCTAAGACTGAAACTTGTTCCAAGCCATGACCTACCTGTTGGTGGTAGAGAGCCCAGGAATTTAGGCATCCTTATGGAAGAACACTAATGATGTAACCCATTCCATTTGAAAGCAAGATATCCTCAATATCCCAGTGGAAAGGAATGCTTAAAAGTGCCTTTGCAATATCACTTACCAAGTACCTTCAGCTTGGGCTATAACATGTAGTGATTACAATGTCCAGGAAACACTGCAGACTCAACTGCTAAACTACAGGTTTGAGCCATTTATTACCCAAGGTGATTCTCCAGATGCCTGGGGCCTTCCACAAAGGCAAGATGGGGCTGCTGGATAGAGAAAGTCTCAGAGAGGGCTTTGACTTCCTTGGGCTCAGCAATGAGGGCAGCTGTTTAATTTTTCTCCCTCAGGCAGCCAGTATTTTTTTAGCTATTTATTTTCTTTCTTTCTTTTTAAAATTAATTTTTATTGAAGTGTAGATGCTTTTCGGCTTCACAGGTGGCTTAGTGGTAAAGAATCTGCTTGCAGTGCAGGAGACTTGTGTTCAATCCCTGAGTCAGGAAGAACCCCCGGAGAAGGAAATGAAAATCCACTCCAGTGTTCTTGTGTTCTTGCCTGGAGAATCTCATTGACAGAGAAGCCTGGCAGACTCCATGGGGTTGCAAAGAGTCAGACATGACTGAGCGACTAAAAACAATAGTTGCTTTACAATTTTGTATTAGTTTTTTACAATGCTTCAGAGTGAATCATATATATATATATATATATATATATACATATACACACATACACACACACACATATAGCCTCTCTTTTTCCAGTTTTCTTCCCATTTAGATCACCTACGGATGGCTAACAAATGGATGAAAAGATGCTCAACATCACTAATTATTAGAAAAATGCAATCAAAATGGCAATGAGGTGTTACCTCACACAGATCTGAATCGCCAGCCTCAAAAAATCTATGAAGAGTAAATGCTGGACGGGTGTGGAGAAAAGGGAATCCTCATGCTCCATTGGTGAGGATGTAAATTGGTGCAGCCACTACAGAGAACAGTATAGAGTTTCCTTAAACAATTAAAAATAGAACTACCATATGACCCAGCTATCCCATTACCAGGCATATACCCAGAGAAAACCATAATTCAAAAAGACACATGCAACCAGCATTGTTTTTGAGAGACAACTACACTAGGTACAGGTACAGGTAGTAGAATGGGTACATGGTCGTCCATATGCCCCACGGGGGTAGCCCTAATTGCAATGCTTCCTGTCAGGGACTCTGGTCAAAAGTGAGCAAGAAAACATATAGATAATAGACCAGTTCATTCAGGAGCAGGACATGTAGCAATAGGGGTTTTTAGAGGTCCTAGGGGACCCACCTATAGTCAGGGTTGGACAGTGGTCCCAGACATGGTGGTCTCAGCTTCTATTCCAGAAGTTGTGATTCTTCCTTAACCCCCTTTGGACTCTAAGCCTTGTATAGAACCTTCTGTTCTCCTGGGAACAGATGGACCTTGGCCTAATCTCTAGTACTATTTTGTTTTTTCTGTTTTGTTTTATTTTTTAAAGCTCCAAAGACCTGGATCAAAGTTGGTAAGGCACCTGATGCATCTTCAGATTCATGGGATGGGTCAGAGGGAATAGCAGTCTTACTAGTCATAGGATCATCATGAGGACCCAAGCAGTGTCGCCTGTAATGACCAGGTACCTGGCCTCGAGAGCTTATCCATCTCCTCTGTTGAGACCTCATGTTTGAAAAACCAGACCCAGATATTGCTTTGGGAAGATCCTTGCTCAGATGGTCCAGGAGAGAGTCCCTAACTATAATTTTTTCTATTTTTTGTTGTTGTTATTGTTGTTGTTTTTTTTTTTTATTAGGTTTGCTATTTTGGCTGTAGCTGCCTTTTCTGTGTTCATATTTGTGTTAGGATTTTGGTTGTGTTGTTGACAGGTAGAACTGACCTCATAAGGAGATTTAATTGGGTTTGATAACCAGTAGGAACTGCATGAGAATATGGAAATCTGACTATGGCTAATAGTCTTATCACCTGCTGTTCCCGCTACCTAATTATAGAATCAAGAGACAACCAAGGTGGCTTTCATAGGCACTGTGGCCTCAGTGAAGATGGTCTAGAATGTTTTTCAGTGATGGAGAACTCATCTCAGATGAACAAATTGGTGGGAGCCCAAATGGTACCCAAAGGAGGAAGAAGAGGGTCAGGAATGCTGGGATCCACACATTATCCTTCCTCCTCCATAGGTAAAGAGGTTGATGTCAAGGCACTCTAGAGGACAGGGTCTGTTTCCAGGAATGGGTTCAAAGTTGAAAATTTTCAATTAAAGAATCAGTAATTTAACAACAAATTACCAGCTAAAGACCAGGAACAAGATGAGGTTGTCTACTAGAAATCTACCCAGAGCAATTAGTCAAGAAAAGAAGGAATTAAAGGAATCCAGATTGAAAAGGAAGACTGAAAACAATCTCTATTCATAGACAATATAATCTTGTATATAGACAACCCTAAGGAATGCACTTTATGTAGCCCTGTATTCTTTCCTGTAGCTCAGATGGTAAAGAATCTGCTTGCAATGCAGGAGACCTGGGTTGAATCCCTGGGTTGAGAAGATCCCCTGGAGAAGGGAATGACAATCCATTCCAGTATTCTTGCCTGCAGAATCCCATGGACAGAGGAGCCTGGTGGGATGCAGCCTATGGGGTCACAAAGAGTTGGACATGACCGAGTGACTAATACTACTACTACTATTAAGGAATGCACTAAACACTGGAAAATAATAAGCAAGTTGAGCAATTTTGCAGGTACATGATCAATTGTATTTCTACACACTTGCAATGAAAAATCCAAAATAGAATTAAGAAAGCAATATCAGTTATAATAGCATCAAAAATATAAATAATTTAATCAGTAAACTTCAAAACATACTCATTGAAGACTATGAAATAGTGTTTAAAGAAACTAAAAATGATTCAAGTAGTGGGAAATGTTCACTGAATTCATGAATTACTATACGTAAGATTGTAATACTCACCAAATTTGTCTAAAGATTGAACACAATTTCTATCAGAATCCCAGCTGGCTGTACTACAGAAATTGACACAGTCTAAAATTCACGTGGCAGGAGACTTAAAAAGCCAAATCAGTCTTTAAAAATAAAAGTTGTTAGAGTCATACCTCCCAGTTTCAGATCTTACTACAAACCATAGTAGCCAAAACAGTGTGGTACTCACATAAACACATAGATCAGTTGAATAGAATTGAGAGTCCAGAAATAAAACTTTGTATTTACAGTCAATTGATTTTCAGCAAAGGTGTCAGCAGCATTCAACTGAGAAAGAATAGTCTTTTCAACAAATGATGCTGAGGCAACTGGATAGTCACATCCAAAGTAATAAAATTGGACTCTTACCTCATGCTATGTACATAGTTTATCTAAAAGTAGATTCAACGTCTAAAAATGAAAATTTAAACTACAAAACTTTTAGAAGAAAATATAGGAATAGTTTTCTGTGACCTCAGATTTCACAAAATATTTTTAGATGTGACACCAAAAGTATAAGCAACAAAAGAAAACAAATTTAATTCGATTTCATGAAAAAATAAAAAACATATCTACTTCATAGGAAACTATCAAAGGAAGTGAAAAGATACAATAAGGTATTTGAAAATTAAATATATGATGAGGTACTTTTGAGTAGGATATACAGAATGTTTACAGTTCAATAATAAGAAAACAACCCAATTAAAAATTAGGTGAGAGATCTGAATAGATATTTCTATAAAGAAGTTATGTGATTGACCAATAAGCACATGAAAAGATTCTTTAGCCATCAGGGAAATGCAGACTGAAACCACAATGAATTTTCACTTTATACTCACTAGTATGGCTATAATCAAAAAGTCAGGCAATAAATGTTAGCAAGAATGAGCAGTATCAAACTCCTTATAGTCTGCTGGAGGGACTATAAAATAGTGTAGCCATATTTGAAAACAATATAGTGACTTGTGAAGCATTACCATATGTTACCTTGAGTAAGTGATAGTCGCTTATTTATGTCTGACTCTTTGCCACCCAATGGCAAAGATCCCACAGCCTGCTAGGCTCCTCTGTCTATGGAATTCTCCAGGCAAGAATACTGGAGTTACCTTATTACCCAGAAATTATAAACTTTTGTAGATACCTGAGAGAAACTAAAATACATGTCCACACAAAAATTAGCCTTATTCATAATAGCCAAAAGGTGGAAACAACCTGAATTCCATAAGCTGACAAATGGATAAACAAAATACAGTATATCCATGCAGTGGAGTATTATTTAGCCACAAAAAGTGATGGGGTAATGATACAAGTTACAGTATGGATGAATCTTGAAACCATGATGTTTAGTAAAAGCAGCTAGTCACAGAAGACCACATAGTATATAAGTTATTCAGAATAGGTAAATCTATAGAGACAGAAGGGGTTTCCTTGGTGGCTCAGTGGTAAAGAATCCACGTGCAATGCAGGAGACCTGGGTTTGATCCCTGGGTTGAGAAGATCCCCTGGAGGAGGGCATGGCCCCATTCCTGTATTCTTGCCTGGAGAATTCCATGGGCAGAGAAGCCTGATGGGCTACAGTCCATAGCAACTGTTTTGAGAAGTTTTATAATAAAGAGGAGGAATTTAATGGGTCCAAAACTAGATGGAATACCACGGTCAGGGAAGATTTTCTTTTCTTTTTCTTTTTTCTTTTTTTTTAAATAAGGAAACAACATGGAAAGAAAAGAGGAAGAAATTTATGGAGGATGTTGCTTAGGTGCTAGAAAGAGCATGTGTGTCAATTTAACAAAGACAATGGTTTTATATAACAAATATGCTATTGGAAAACTTAGTTACTTCTACTTAAATGAATATCCATTTTGACCCTAAGTAACTTGAGCTAATCAAGCCAAGTTTATTCCTATTTATTTATGCAACTGGCTTTTTTTTTTTTTATCCTATTCCATTCCATAACCTGGGATTTAGATAATGCTATTTAGATTCTTTTTACAAATTCTGATCAGTCTTTTAAGTCCTGATTTTAAATATATGTTTAACTCTAATACATCTAGAGTTATATAAATTCTACTATGTATATACATATATATTCTATATAATCACAATAATTCTGTTGTTACTGTGCTTGTTGTTTTGGTTATAATTATTTTAATTAGGTAAAGGATAGGTTTAGACTTTAATAATTCCAGGTTTTCCTCTGCTGTAATCTTGCTTACTTCATTAATCTCACTCTCATTTTTCACAACTATACTTAACTGTATGCACACTAACCTGTATCTTGATTGTTTGTAATAATATTAAAGAAACATGATATTTAGATAGAACCTCTCTCCTTTGCTGACTGCTTAAGATTTTTCACAGTTTTGATCACTCATGTCACATTTTGTACTTAATATCACATGAAAAAAATTTGTAGTATATGTCTTCTCAGTAATTTCAGTCAAAATCAATAATTATGTGATAAAAATGGACTAATCTAGATATGGTAAGCCCCATTTTAAATAAAATTATAGCTTTGAATTTAGCAGTGGAGAAAAATAAAGGAACTCATTATCAGTTCTATGAGTCATTCAATATCTTTATATATTACTTTTGGTTGAGAAAGAAAACTTTAAGAAGGTCATTTTTCATTCCCTGAGAGGTGTAATTATTTAACTCATTAGCAAGAGTCAAACTGCTAAATTTTGGTGATTCATACCAAACAACTAAATTTTTCAATTTTTTTCTAGTAACTTATTTCATAATGTCAGCTTTGAAAACCAAGAAATGATCAAGGAAAAGTGTGTAACACTAATGGATGTTCTTTTTGATGCAAAAAGGGTAACCTAAAACACCTCTTATTAAAAAAAAAAAAAAAATGCTCCATCACAGCAGGCTTGAAAACCTGGTGCAGTCTGAGTTTTACAAAAAAGCTAATATTAAAGCTCTTATTAATTTCTCATCTGCGATGACAGAGATTTCAGAAGTCCTTGAAATGTGTTTCACCTTTAAAAGTATTACTCCACATTTTTCTGAATGTACTTCATGTTTCCAAAATCAGATGAAAACCTCAATATTCTTTGTCCCTGTCTAAGGGCTCATTACTGCAGATGGTGATTGCAGCCATAAAATTAGAAGATGCTTACTCCTTGGAAGGAAAGTTATGGCCAACCTAGATAGCATGTTAAAAAGCAGAGATATTACTTTGCCCACAAAGGTCCGTCTAGTCAAGGCTATGGTTTTTCCAGTGGTCAGGTATGGTTGTGAGAGTTGGACTGTGAAGAAATCTGAGCACTGAAGGATTGATGCTTTTGAACTGTGGTGTTGGAGAAGACTCGTGTGAGTCCCTTGGACTGCAAGGAGATCCAACCAGTCCATCCTAAAGATCAGTCCTGGGTGTTCATTGGAAGGACTGATGCTGAGGCTGAAACTTCAATACTTTGGCCACCTCA
>NW_011495085.1:5478302-5511115 GCF_000754665.1 Bison bison bison
TCCTGGGTGTTCATTGGAAGGACTGATGCTGAGGCTGAAACTTCAATACTTTGGCCACCTCATGTGAAGTGTTGACTTATTGGAAAAGACCCTGATGCTGGGAGGGATTGAGGGCAGGAGGAGAAGGGAATGACAGAAGATGAGATGGGTGGATGGCATCACCGACTCGACGGACATGAGTTTGAGTGAACTTCCGGAGTCAGTGATGGATAGGGAGGCCTGGCGTGCTGTGATTCATGGGATCGCAGAGTCAGACACAAGTGAACAACTGAACTGAACTGAGCTGCACTGAAATGTATCAGATCAGATCAGTCACTCAGTCATGTCCGACTCTTTGCAACCCCATGAATCACAGCACGCCAGTCCTCCCTGTCCATCACCAACTCCGGGAATTCACTGAGACTCATGTTCATCGAGTCAGTGATTCCATCCAGCCATCTCATCCTCTGTCATCCCCTTCTCCTCTTGCCCCCAATCCCTCCCAGCACCAGAGTCTTTTCCAATGAGTCAACTCTTCGCATGAGGTGGCCAAAGTACTGGAGTTTCAGCTTTAGCATCATTCCTTCCAAAGAAATCCCAGGGCTGATCTCCTTCAAAATGGACTGGCTGGATCTCCTTGCAGTCCAAGACAAATGTATATTAATACTAAATATTGATCACAGTATTAGGTTTAATAAAGAGAATCAGTTAATAATATATATTTATGTTTACACTTATAGGAATATGTAGGTTGTTAATATTTACTTTAATTCTCCCTTTTAACTTCTGAGAATGTACATTATACACACACACACACACATTCATTTGTACACACCTGTATGTATTATATCACTTTTATTGACCCTAAGACACATAATTGCCCACATTATATCCTTTCTGATATTTTAATGCTTCTTATCATTGGTGGAGGCTTATATTTGCTGGTGGATATGTTGTTGTTGTTCAGTCTTCCAGTGGTGTCTGAGTCTTTCTGACCCCATGGATTGAAGCACACCAGGCCTCCCTACCCCTCACCAACTCCCAGAGTCTGCCCAAGTTCATGTTATTTGCATCTGTAATGCCATCCAGTCATTTCATCCTCTGATGCCCTCTTCTCGTTTTGCCCTTGATCTTTCTTAGCATCAGGGACTTTTCCAATGAGTTATCTATTCACATCAGATGCCCAGAATACTGTAGCTTCAGCTTCAACATTAGTCCTTCTAGTGAATATTCAGGGTTGATCTCCCTTAAGATTGACTGCTTTGATCTCCTTGCTGTCTAAGGGACTTTCAGGAGTCTTCTCCAGTACCACAGTTCAAAGGCATCACTTCTCTGGTGTTCTGACTTCTTTACAGTCCAACTCTCACAGTACGTGACCACTGAGAAGACCATAGCCTTGACTGTATGGATCTTTGTCAGCAGAGTAATGTCTCTGCTTTTCAGCACACTGTCTAGGTTTGTCATTGCTTTCCTGAGAAGAAGCAATTGTCTTCTGATTTCATGGCTGCAATCGCCATCCACAGTGATTTTGGAGCCCAAGAAGAGGAAATCTGTCACTACTTCTACCTTTTCCCCTTTGAATTTGCCATGCAGTGATGGGGCCAGATGCCATGATCCTAGTTTTTTTTTTTTTTTAATATTTAGTCTTAAGCTGGCTCTTTCACTCTCCTCCTTCAAGCTCATCAAAAGGTTCTAGTTCTTCTTTGCTTTCTGCCATTATTGTGGTATCATCTGCATATCTGAGGTTGTTGATGTTTCTCCCGCCTGTCTTGATTCCAGCTTGCAACTCATCCAGCCAGGCATTTCTCCTGATGTGCTCAGCATATACATTAAACACACACAGTGACAGGAGGCAGCCTTGTTGTACTCCTGTCTCAATCTTGAATCAGTCAGTTGTTCCATACAGGGTTCTAACTGTTGCTTCTTGACCCACATACAGGTTTCTCAAGAGACAGATGAGATGATATGGAATTCCTATCTCTCTAAGAGCTTTCCACAGTTTGTCGTGATCTACCTAGTCAAAGGCTATAGCATAGTCTATGAAACAGAGACAGATGTTTTTCTGAAATTCCCTCACTTTTTCTGTAATCCAGCAAATGTTGACAATTTGATCTCTAGTTGCTCTTCCTTTTCTAAACCCACCTTGAACATCTGGAAGTTCTTGGTTTGCATAATGCCACAGCCTAGCATGCGAGCTTTTAAGCAAGGCCTTACTGGCATGGGAAATGAGTATAACTGTCCCATGGTTAGCAAGTTCTCTGGTACTACCTTTCCTGGGAATTGGGGTGAGGATTGACCTTTTCCAGTCCCGTGGCCACTTCTAGGTCTTCCAGATTTGCTAACATAGTGAATGCAAAACCTTGATGGAATCCTCCTTTAGGGATTTAAATAGTTCTGTAATTTCATCATATCCGCTAGCTTTATTAGTAGCAGTACTTCTTAAGGCCACTTGACTTTACACTCCAGAATGTCTAGCTCTGGATGACTAACCACGCAATCATAGTAATCCATTTCATTAAGAACTTTTTTATACAGTTCTTTTGTATATTCTTTCCATCTCTTCTTGATCTTGTCACCATCCACTAGGTGGATAGGTAGGCAATAAGAATAATGTACAGTAGTTGTCATTGCTGGTCTTTGGCTTGTATTTTCTTCTTGGCATACATACCACAGTGAAATAAATATTTAATAACACTCTGTGTTATAAGATGATATTGTATTATAGTTTCATTAGCAAGGTATTTATTCGATTTTTATTAACACATAAGACAATGGTGACAGATTCAAACAATGATGCCTTAAGTTTGATAATATATACAATAAATACATATACATATTGACTTGAATTCATTTCCAGGAATGTCTCCTTTCAACCCAATTTCATTGAAAACCAGTGTGTATTCATTCTCTCCATTCCCTCCCTGCCTATTCATTGTTTAATGTATTATTTGACATTTGTTCCCACCACTGAATAACCCTTTCTGGAAAAATGTAACCAATGACTTCTAAATATTCAGTTGTCACTCTTTGTATCATTCCTGAATTTCAAATATTTGACCTTTTTTTTTTCTTGGATTTTTTTTTCTCCTTTAGCCCTTTGGCATTTTCCTCAATTTTATGCAATATTAGGTCCAGTATTTCTTAGTCTTAATATGATGGAATTTCTTCCTGCTGCTGCTACTAAGTCACTTCAGTCGTTTCAGACTCTGTGTGACCTCATAGATGGCAGCCCACCAGGCTCCCCCATCCCTGGGATTCTCCAGGCAAGAACACTGGAGTGGGTTGCCATTTCCTTCTCCAATGCATGAAAGTGAAAAGTGAAAATGAAGTCGTTCAGTTCAGTTCAATTGCTCTGTCTTGTCCGACTCTTTGTGACCCCTTGAATCGCAGCACGCCAGACCTCCTTGTCCATCACCAACTCCCAGAGTTCACTCAGACTCACGTCCATCAAGTCAGTGATGCCATCCAGCCATTTCATATTCTGTCGTCCCCTTCTCCTCCTGCCCCCAATCCCTCCCAGCATCAGAGTCTTTTCCAATGAGTCAACTCTTCACATGAGGTGGCCAAAGTACTGGAGTTTCAGCTTTAGCATCATTCCTTCCAAAGAAATCCCAGGGCTGATCTTCAGAATGGACTGGTTGGATCTCCTTGCAGTCCAAGGGACTCTCAAGAGTCTTCTTCAGCACCACAGTTCAAAAGCATCAATTCTTTGGTGCTCATCCTTCTTCACAGTCCAACTCTCACATCCATACATGACCAATGGAAAAACCATAGCCTTGACTAGACGGACCTTTGTTGGCAAAGTAATGTCTTTGCTTTTGAATATGCTATCTAGGTTGGTCATAGCTTTCCTTCCAAGGAGTAAGCTTCTTTTAATTTCATGGCTCCTTCACCATCTGCAGTGATTTTGGAGCCCAAAAAAAGAAAGTCTGACACTGTTTCCACATCTATTTCCCATGAAGTGATGGGACCAGATGCCATGATCTTCATTTTTTGAATGTTGAGTTTCAAGTCATCTTTTTCACTCTTCTCTTTCACTTTCATCAAAAGGCACTTCAGTTCCTCTTCACTTTCTGCCATAAGTGTGGTGTCATCTGCATATCTGAGGTTATTGAGATTTCTCCCGGCAATTTTGATTCCAGCTTGTGCTTCATGCAGCCCAGCGTTTCTCATGATGTACTCTGCATATAAGTTAAATAAGCAGGGTAACAATATGCAGCCTTGACATACTCCTTTTCCTATTTGGAACCAGTCTGTTGTTCCATGTCCAGTTCTAACTGTTGCTTCTTGACCTGCATACAGATTTCACAGGAGGCAAGTAAGGTGGTCTGGTATTCCCATCTGTTGAAGAATTTTCCAAGGTTTGTTGTGATTCACGCAGTCAAAGGCTTTGACATAGTCAATAAAGCAGAAGTAGTTGTTTCTCTGGAACTTTCTTGCTTTTTCTTTGATTCAAAGGATGTTGGAAATTTAATCTCTGATTCCTCTACCTTTTCTAAAACCAGCTTGAACATCAGGAAGTTCACGATTCATGTATTGCTGAAGCCTGCCTTGGAGAATTTTGAGCATTACCTTACTGGCCTGTGAAATGAGTACAATTGTGCAGTAAGTTTTAACATTCTTTGGCATTGCCTTCCTTTGGGATTGAAATGAAAATGGACCTTACCTTGTCCTGTGGCCACTGTTGAGGTTTCCAAATTTGTTGGCATATTGAGTGCAGAACTTTCACAGCATCATCTTTCAGGATTTGAAATAGCTCAACTGGAATTCCATCACCTCCACTAGCTTTGTTTGTAGTGATGCTTTCTAAGGTCCACTTGACTTCACATTCCAGGATGTCTGGCTCTAGGTCAGTGATCACACCATCGTGATTATCTGGGTCGTGAAGATCTTTTTTGTACAGTTCTTCTGTGTATTCTTGCCACCTCTTCTTAATATCTTCTGCTTCTGTTAGGTCCATACCATTTCTGTCCTTTATCAAGCCCATCTTTGCATGAAATGTTCCCTTGGCATCTTTAATTTTCTTGAAGAAATCCCTAGTCTTTCGCATTCTGTTGTTTTCCTCTATTTCTTTGCATTGATCACTGAGGAAGACTTTCTTATCTCTCATTGCTATTCTTTGGAACTCTGCATTTAGGTGGATATATCTTTCCTTATGTCCCTCACCTTTACCTTCCTTTCTTTTCTCAAGCTTCCTGAGGCAACCATTTGTAAGGCCTGCTGAGACAGCCATTTTGCCTTTTTGCATTTATTTTTCTTGGGGATAGTTTTGATCACTGTCTCCTGTACAATGTCACGAACCTCCATCCATTCTTCAGGCACTATGTCTATCAGATCTAGTCCCCTGAATCTATTGGTCACTTCCACTGTATAATTGTAGGGATTTGTTTTAGGTCATACCTAAATTGTCTAGTGGTTTTCTTTAATTTCTTCAATTTAAGTCTTAATTTTGCAATAAAGAGTTTATAATCTGAGCTACAATCAGCTCCCAGTATTGTTTTTGCTGCCTGAATAGAGCTTCTCCAACACTGGATGCAAAGAATATAATCAATCTGATTTCGGTATTAACCATCTGGTGATGTTCGTGCATAGAGTTGTCTCTTGTGTTGTTGGAAGTGGGTGTTTACTATGACCAATGAGTTCTCTTGGCAAAACTCTGTTAGCCTTTGCCCTGCTTCATTTTGTACTCCAAGGCCAAACTTGACTGTTATTCCAGATATCTCTTGGCTTCATACTTTTGCCTTCCAGTTTCCTTTGTTGAAAAGGACATGTTTTTGTGTGTGTGTGTGTGTTAGTTCTAGAAGGTTTGAAGGTCATCATAGAACCATTCAACTTCAGCTTCTTTGGCATTAGTGTTTGGGGCATAGACATGGATTACTGTGATATTGAGTGGTTTGCCTTGGAAATGAACAGAAATAATTCTGTCATTTTTGAGATTGCACCCAAGTACTACATTTAAGACTCTTTTATTGACTGTGAGGGCTACTCCATTTCTTCTGCGGGATTATTGCCTACAGTAGTAGATATAATGGTCATCTAAATTAAATTCACCCATTCTGGCCCATTTTTGTTAACTTATTCCTAAAATGTTGATGTTCACTTTTGCCATCTTCTGTTTGACCACTTCCAACTTACCTTAATTCATGGACCTAACATTCCAGGTTCCTATGCAATATTGTTCTTTATAGCATCAGATTTTACTTACATCACCAGTTACATCCACAACTGGTTGTTGTTTTTGCTTTGGCTCCGTCTCTTCATTCTTTCTGGAGTCATTTCTCCACTCTTCTCCAGTATCATATTGGGCACCTACCGACCTGGGAAGTTCATCTTTCAATGTCATATCTTTTTTCCTTTTCATTATTGTTCATTGAATTCTCGATGCAAGAATACTGAAATGGTTTGCCATTCCCTCCTCAGTGGACCACATTTTGTCAGAACTCTCCACCATGACCTGTCCATCTTGGGTGGCCCTACAGGCATGGCTCATATATTTATAAATAAACCCCCTAACGTGCTATAACCTGGCCTTGATTACACAACCAGGATTATCTCCAGCTACACCTTACATTCACATTGAATTATTCAACAATTCTAATCTTTTCAAAACTGACAGCTGTTATCTCCTACTTTTTTCTAATTGTCATTAACTTTTATTTCCTTCCTTGAAAACTCACATTCATCTTCAAATGTAGGTCATAAATGACAAAAGAAGATGCTCCCTGATACACTTTTACTCCTGTTCTAAAGAAATTCCACTGTTTGTTTTGTTTTGTTTTGCCTATCTGTGTTTCCAACTAGGCTGTGAGCATCTTGAGGGAAAAAAAAAAAAAGTTTTTTCATTCATTTCTAGTGTGCATTTCTCTGCACAAGGCCAAGCACTTAACTGGAGCTCCATCCATATTTACTAAATGACAAGTGAGAAGGTAGTGAATAAATACACAAATAAACTAAAAACTGAATAGATAAACAGCTTTTCAAGATTAGACTTAAGAATAACTCTATTCCTTTTAAGCCTGATTTCATTATGTAATGGGTGATATACATCCTAGGTGTTCGCTTCACCAATTTCTTCAGTCTGTAGCTATTATACCTTTTTCTGTCTCTTTCCTATTCTGTACTAAGTTGCACTGTTATTAGACAAACATGATTGAGGATATCAATGAGAGGAGGCCATTAGAAAGGAAGTTAAGGGTGTTCCTTGGCTATCCAGTGGTTCACATTCTAATGCAAGGGATGCAGGTTTGGTTCCTGGTTGGGGAGCTAAGATCCCTTATTCCTGGAGGCCAAAAAACCAAACCATAAAAAAGAAGCCGTATTGTAACAAATTTAATAAACACTTAAAAAAAGAAAGAAATTTAAATGTTCTGAACCAGAATCTTTTAAGGTAAGGTTTTTGGTTGTCTAGAAAGATTTAATGAATGAGATTTGGAGGGTATATGGACTTCCTGAAATTGTACACAGAAGGTGAACTGCATGTGAGAGGAAAAGAATCCAAAGGCCAAACAAAATAAGGAATTGTGTCACAAAGGAAGCTTACAAGTATGGCTCTAGAAATTCAGCTACTAAATCAAATCAATAAGCTAAAACATAAAACTTCACCAAAACCTGCTCTGAGTATTTGACACTACAGAGAAAAACACTCTAAAACTTACGTGAGTAACATAATTGGCTTTCAGATTGCTATCCCATGTACAGCTCTTGATCTGAGTCCTTAATTGCAGTTGCCATTCAACACTGGCAGGTTAGAGTCAGTGAAAGGCTCACCTGATCTGTTCATCCAACGTAGATTACTCTCATTGCTAGGAGACTGGAACATCAGCTGTCAATCATTGCATCCAGGAGGCTTGGGTTTGTCACAGCATGATGACTTGGCTCAGAATATGGTAAAAGCACCATATTTACAAATGTCCTGGAACAGAATATAGAAGTTGCTAAGCCGGTTAAGGATACACCTGAAATAAGTAAAGTATCCATTTCCACTCTATTTTGTTGGTCAAGGCAAGCACAGTTGTTCCTAATAGATTTTGTTTGTTTGTTTGTTTGTTTTTGTTTTTAAACAAGAAGACAGACTCTTTTTCTTATGGAGGAGAGGCATCATCACATTGCAGAGCAAAGTGTGAGGTGGGAGATGTTGCTTTGGCAATCCATGGAAAAGAAATTCTGCTATGATGTTTACCAGTAAGAAGGAGTTTAGGAAAAGTAATTGAGGACTCTAGGAAAACTTATTAATGTTTTACAGAGGTTATTTACATTGAGACAGATGCCAAGAGAGAGGAAGGCAGAATAACAAGGAGGAATTTAATGTGAAGTGAGAAGAAGATCAAAATATTCAAAGCCTTTTTAAAGCACTTTTAAAGCACTACTAAGGATCTTGCATCTTATCAAAAATTAATGGTAATCTATTTTAAGAGTTTTAATCAGGTACATGAAATTGTTATGTATAATTCCAATAATCTGTGAATCTCTGATAGCTCAGCTGGTAAAGAATACACCTGCAATGTATGAGACCCTGGTTTGATTCCTGGTTTGGGAAGATCCCCTGGAGGAGGGCATGGCAACCCACTCTAATATTCTTGCCTGGAGAATCCCCATGGACAAAGGACCCTGGTGGGCTACAGTACATGGGGTTGGAAAGAGTCTGACACATCTGAGTGACTAAGCACACACATCTATGCATCAGTTACCTTGTGTTATCATTTCGGCAACTGTGTCAAAGAGTCGTATTAAAATTATGACCCTTTTACAAATAAGGAAATTGAGGCTTAGTTGCACTAAAAACAGAACAAAACAAAAAATCACTCCAAGTTAAACATTTAGTCGATTTCAGAGCTAGAGCTTGAGTGAGTCCGGCAAGATGAGTGAACATGGGATCACTTACCAACCAGGGTAGAATTGTTGCACACACAGTCAAGCTTTCTTTCCCTAACCACACCCTAAATTGAAACAGAGATAAAATCTTATTAGTAAGAAAAGAAAATGCTGGGATGGTAAATCATCTCTCACTCTTAGATGGGAAATATCTTAAGCAAGAGTTGAAGCCTTAACGGGTTCTCTGGTTTCCAGTCCATTTATTATTTCCTGAAACAAACTTTTACAACCTGAAGAAGCTATTCAAAACCCTCTTTAAGATACGCCGGTGTCTCACCATGGTAGATGAGTAAAAGCAAATTGGCCTGAGGTAGGAGTGAGTGCTTTCTTGAATAGAATAGTGCTTTGCTACAGGCACAAGTGCTGCTGTACATCAAGTGTTGAACAAGTGAAAGATGACAGGATATCCTTGGTGGCCACACAACTTGGAGAAAAACAAAGTGAAAGCAACTCTCCTGTCTTTGTGAAAGTGCCAGCAGGAGTCCACCAGCAGTGAGAGCTGCTAAATTTAGATATAGAGCTAACAGAAGACGCGTCTGAACTTACTTGGAAATGTGGTTAATTTATGAAGACAGAGGCCTTGACTTTAGTGCACAGCAACAGAGATCACACAAGCCACCATGGAACAAGTGCCATAGAAACGTCAGGGCAGGGAGAGGCAGAATCTAAAACATGCACTGCCCTTGATTGGCGATTTCTCAACAGAGACACACTCTGGATTGTTTGCTTTGGTGTTTGTGATGGTGAATCTTAGCCTCTGCTCCTTTGCCTAATCAAATCTCAGAGGCAGAAGATAGGTGAAGTAAAAAAAAAAAAAAATAGCTTTATCGCTTTGCCAGGCAAAGGAGCAGGCTAATGTCCTCAAAACTGTGTGTCTCAACCCAGAGGGATTTGGTGAGCAGTTTCACAGCAATGGTTCAAAGGTGGAGTTGCTGATAGGAATCAGAGGGTGCAAGGTCTGGCCTCATCTGGTCTTCCTATGAGCTTCTGTGGTTCTCCAGATTATCAAACTGTGACCTTCTTTCTGGAATGAAGACTGCTTCATCAAGTAGTTAACATCTTCCATCTGTTGGGAGTTTTAGTTCTGCAGAAGAACACAAAGATGTTGTTATATGTATCTCTTGAGGAGTAACTAGGACCCTTCCCCAAGACTGCATTCGTGTTTCCTGGGTGCTCCTTCCTTGTCTTTACATTCTCTCTCTTCCCTGACTAGCAACTATTTGAACCTGCACTTTGGAACTCAGGGAAGGTCGCTGAGGCTGGAGACTCTTCCCTACAAACAAGAAACTGGGAGCAAAGAGGCTTCAATGCCCAGGAGCCCCACAGCATCCTGCTTTGTTTCACTAGGGGGGAAGATTTCCTCTAACCAATCAATTCCCCAGCACTCACGTCGATAGACAGTGGGGCCACCGTTAGGTCTGGGAAGAGGAAATGTCACAGAAAACATCTCAAAGCAAAAGCCCAGGTGACCTGAGAGATATTTTGTCACAGATCATGTTTGAGGGGCTGTCTTCTGTCTCAAAAATAGGATTTATCACTTTTAGATGAGTTTGGATTCGGAACTAGTGAGAGGATGCCACAGGCTCTAGCTTTCACAATCTGTCTGAAAACAAAACACAACTAATAGCAAGTTAGTGTGCAATATCTTTGTTGCTTCTTTTTCATTCATTTTCTGCTCTCTGAACAGAACTCCAACTTCATCACTGAGATTTCTAAGAAATTCAGCTCATCCACAGGAAAGTATAACTTCTTGGCACAAATATTATTATGAACTAGTTTATCTCATTTGATCAAACAGATCACTTGATATAAATGACAATTTAAAGATTGATCACCATAAAAAAAAAATAGCTGGTGTCTCTTTCAATGAGCAGAAATGCACTCGTATTTTTACCATCAGCATTATAACTCTGTGTGACCCCACATACGGCAGCCCACCAGGCTTCCCCCTCCCTGGTATTCTCCAGGCAAGAACACTGGAGTGGGTTGCCATTTCATTCTCCAATGCATGAAAGTGAAAAATGAAACTGAAGTCGCTCAGTCCTGTCCGACTCTTAGCGACCCCATGGACTGCAGCCCACCAGGCTCCTCCATCCATGGGATTTTCTAAGCAAGAGTACTGGAGTGGGTTGCCATTGCCTTCTCCGATTTAAATTAATAATGTTCTTAAATTCATGCAGTTATCGGAGACAGTAAAACCCCAAAGAGGGACTTACTCAGGGAACTGTATCTGACCAATCAGGGACCCCAGATATTAATGCTGGCTCAGGAACCTTCCCCAGGCTTCACAGGGAGTGAGCAGGAAGGTGGCGGTGACAGTGTTTGCTTTGTCAGCATCAAAATATGTCCTGGCTTATGTCTTCTGAGTATACGTTTTAGAAGTTGCAGATAAAAAAACCCAATCTTTAGGGGATGAAATGATTTCTCAAGCTCCCTCAGCAGCCAGTAGTGGTGGTTTCTTGTTTTTGTATTTCACTAATCATCAGTCAAGCTTGCTGTTGGGTAGGACTTGTTATCTATGTGAGTCCTTGACAGTTCACCTGCTTGTACTCATGCAGAGGTTTTGCCTGTAAATGTTTAAGAGCAGAACTCTGGAAGTAGTTAAAGCAAATGAAGGCCCATTTTTAAATGAGCCCCAACTCCTTTTCCAAAATAAAGATGCACAGATAGCCTACATAAGGACTACTGAATCAGAATGTGAGTAATGTGACAAGCCATAGATATTCTGGAAACTTCCCTTAGATGACACTGAAGGTTAAATGTGTGGTTAGAATTACAGCTTTTAAGAAGTCAAGAAGTTGAGGATTTAACTTCAGTAATCAAATATAAGCACATGAATGGGCTCTGTTCTTTATTTTTTATTATTATTATTATACTATATCATGTTAGTGAGTTTTAGTGAGTGTATGGGGATATGACTTTATTAGTGATAATGTGAAATTATAAAGTTATTATAGAAGATATTGTGGCATTATACATCAAAATGCTTAAAATATTTATACAATACTTTGACTCACTAATTTTACTCTGACAAGTATGTTACTAGGTTTCAACCACACTGCTGCTGCTTCTGCTAAGTCGCTTCAGTCATGTCTGACTCTGTGCGACCCCATAGACGACAACCCACCAGGCTCCCCTGTCCCTGGGATTCTCCAGGCAAGAACACTGGAGTGGGTTTCCATTTCCTTCTCCAATACATGAAAGTGAAAAGTGAAAGTGAAGTCGCTCAGTCGTGTCCGACCCTCAGCGACCCCATGGACTGCAGCCTTCCAGGCTCCTCCATCCATGGGATTTTCCAGGCAAGAGTACTGGAGTGGGTTGCCATTGCCTTCTCTGTTCAGCACACAAGCAATACCAAATTGCTTTTCAATAGTAACAGTATGGTAAAGCTTCGATGTTTTAGTCAACGGAAGTATCTTTCCTATATAGAATATCCATAGTTCCCTTGCATAAAAGCAAATGCTGTATTGTATTTATCTTTGTAATCCTTTTGTAGTTCCATGAAACATGATATTTCCTGAGTGAATGAAAATTAAAAACTTCATCTAACTCCTTAGATTAGGAAAGTTATATGTCAAATTGTTTTACGTATTTTCTTTCACAAAGGTTTATCATGTATATTTTATTTTTTTAATTAAAAAATAGGTCCACTTTTTAAAAATGAATACTTGCAGTGATGTTTGAAATAAACTAGTAGTTTATATTTTCTCTCATGCATATCTTACTTCTGCAAATTTGGGCCTAAGATGAAGTTCTCATTGAAGCCTAAATATGTCATATGCTAGGATGTGTTACTCCCTAAGCAATCAGTAAATTGAGCCAACTTTTCGGTTTTAATATTTGTTTTTTAATTAGCCTGGTGGATATATTGTCAGCAACCTCCTGCCTCTCAAAAATGGCTTACTGAGTTCATTTGGTTTTTATCTTAGAAGTTAAAAATTTCCAAAATTACTTAGGGATTAATTAGTTTGTTTTTTTTTTTTTTTTTAATTAAAACTTTGCTGTTGATTTTTGGGATAATGCAGGAGAGTTCTTAACTGCTTGAGGCCATATTCAGAATGCAGATGGAATTAGATTTGCCCAGAGGAGTGCAATTTGGGTACCTATGTGTCTTTTTGATGGTTGGTTAGTTTGTGAGCAATGAGACAAAAAGGATGAAAACAAAATAGCCCTGCCAAGTCTTCTGCTTTAATTATTTTTATATCAAGACTAGATGTTTATTTGAATAATGTTTTTAGACATTTTCAAATGAACATAAAAGCATGTAACTCAGCAAGAAATAGCAAATCCCTACATTGTGCTGATGTAGGAAATAATCCCAAAACACACACACAGGGTTAGCGAGTCCAAGCTGGCTCTGCTTGCCACATGAAAGGCCAGTGAATCTGAGGGAATAGGTATTCAGGCAGAGAATAGGATTATATTTAAAAAGGAGGCTGACAGACAAAATAGTAGACTAATGTCTCCAAATAACCATCTTGTCACAGTCTGGATGTCAGGTTCTTGCATGGATCAAAGATAAGGGAGATGAAACAGAGGAAAAAGGTCATTTAATGTTTTAAGTATCTCCTATAATGGAAAGCCTCTGGCAGGGGGCTGTGTTAATTTCTTCCTTCCTGTCATCTACAGGTGGATGAGATTCTGAACAAAGGCACTTTAGCTTAACAGTGAGACAGAAGGGCAGGATTCTCTGAGGCAGGCCATTCAGTTCAGTTATGTTCAGTCCAGTTGCTCAGTTGTGTCCGAATCTTTGTGTCCCCATGGACTGGAGCATGTCAGGCTTCCCTGTCTATCACCAAGTCCTTTGAATTGCTCAAACTCATGCCCATTGAGTCAGTGATGCCATCAAACCATCTCATCCTCTGTCATCCCATTCTCATCCTGCCTTCAATCTTTCCAACATCAGGGTCTTTTCCAATGAGTTAGTTTTTGCATCAGGTGGCCAAAGTATTGGAGCTTCAGCTTCAGCATCAGTCCTTCCAATGAATATTCAGGATTGATTTCCCTTAGGATTGATGGATTGGATCTCTTTGCAGTCCAAGGGACTCTCAGGAGTCTTCTCCAACACCACAGTTCAAACCATCAATTCTTCAGTGCTCAGCTTTCTTTATGGTCCAACTCTCACATCCATACATGACTACTGGGAAAACCATAGGTTTGACTATATGGACCTTTGTTGGCAAAGTAATACCTCTGCTTTTTAACATTCCGTCTAGGTTGGTCATAGCTTTTCTTCCAAGGAGCAAATGTCTTTTAATTCATAGCTGCAGTCACCATCTACAGTGATTCTGGAACCCAAGAAAATAAAGTTTGTCACTGTTTCCATTGTTTCCCCATCAATTTGCCATGAAGTGATGAGACCAGATGCCATGATCTTTGTTTTTTCAATGTTTAATTGGAAAACATCATCAGAAAGTTGGGTTAAAGATTTACTGAGCATGGCCCAACCCATCAAAGCAAGACCCAGATTCCCCCACAGCCAATATTTCCCATCAGCAAGCTCCCACAAACCTCTTATCTTTATCCATCAGAGGGCAGACAGAATGAAAATCACAATCACAGAAAACTAACCAAAGTGATCACATGGATCACAGCCTTGTCTTAACTCAATGAAACTATGACCCATGCTGTGTAGGGCCACAGAATTTTGACAAAACATGGTCCACTGGAGAAGGGAATGGCAAACCACTTCAGTATGCTTGCCTTGACAACCCCATGAACAATATAAAAAGGCAAAAAGTTTTGACACTGAAAGATGAACTCCCCAGGTTGGTAGGTGCCCAATATGCTACTGGAGAATTGTAGAGAAATATCTTCAGAAAAATGAAGAGGCTGAGCCAAAGCAAAAACAATGCCCAATTGTGAATGTGACTGGTGATGGAAATAAAGTCCAATGCTGTAAAGAACAATATTGCATAGGAACCTGGAATGTTAGGTCCATGAATCAAGGTAAATTGGAAGTGGTCAAACAGAAGATAGAGTGAACATCAACATTTTAGGAATCAGTGAATTAAAATGGACTGAAATGGGTGAATTTAATTCAAATGACCATTACATCTCCTACTATGGGCAAAAATCCCTTAGAAGGAATGGAGTAGCCCTCATAGTCATTAAAAGAGTCCAAAATGCAGTACTTGGGTGCAATCTCAAACACAACAGAGTGATCTCTGTTCGTTTCCAAGGCAAACCATTCAGTATCACAGTAATCCAAGTCTGTGCCCCAACTACTAATGCTGGAGAGGCTGAAGTTGAATGTATGAAGACCTCCAAGACCTTCTAGAACTAATGAAAAATAGTGTCCTTTTCATCATAGGGGTCTGGAATGCAAAAGTAGGAAGTTGAGATACTTGGAGTAACAGTCAAATTTGGCCTTGGAGTTCAAAATGCAACATTGCAAGAGAATGCACTGGTCATAGCAAACACCCTCTTCCAACAACACAAGATATGACTCTACACATGGACATCACCAGATGGTCAATACTGAAATGATATTGATTATATTCTTTGCAGTCCAAGAGAAGCTCTATACAGTCAGCAAAAACAACATCAGGAGCTGACTGTGGCTCAGATCATGAACTCCTTATTGCAAAATTCAGACTTAAATTGAAGAAAGTAGGGAAAACCAGTAGACCATTCAGGTATAACCTAAATCACGTCCCTTATGATTATACAGTGATGGCACAACATTATGTTTGATTATAATAACAAAAGTGGGCAAAGAAACAGATCTAGCACTGAAGAGTCAAAATAGACTCTTCCAGATTAAGTTACAACAACACAGATGCAACTATCTCAGAGTTGAGGGCTGGCTGACAACTTACCTGATATTGAATGTTATTTTTGTGGCTGTTTTAAACAGAAATGGACCAATGGACAACATTTCTGGGAGGCGGCTTTCATCTCTGCGGAAGAGAATTCTCCCAACATGCAAAGCTGTAGAGAAAGGTAATGTGCATTTCTGGGACTTGGCCACTGGTGACTGGAAATTTGTGTAATTAATTTCTTTATTTATTTGCAGTAAACCACTCTGAGTAGTTTCAACTGGGTGTTTTGACAAATGTGATATTGCTATGTTTGTTACTTTTTAGTCATTCTAACAAGCAGTGTAACCCTGAGTTAACATTTACTTTTCTCTAATGACTAATGACATGGAAATTGACTACCTTTTCAGGTCCTTATTTATTGTTCATAAATCTTTTTTGGTGGAGTTTCTATTCAAATGCTTTGCCCACATTTTTATTGGGTCATTTGCTTTCTTATCCTTGAGTTTTGAGAATTAAGTATCCTTGATACTTTTTCAAGTCTTTTCTCAAATATGTCTATTACAAATATTACTCCCAGTCTGATGTTTGCTTTATTATACTTTTAATGGGACACTTCATAGAGCCAAATTTTTCTATCCAGTAAAGCCAAAAAAATTTTTTTTCTTACATAGATGGTGGTTTAATTAATATATCCAAGACCATTTTACCTATCACAGAGTCACAAAGATTTTCTTCAAAGTTTTCTACCAGAAGTTTTATAAATTTATAGTTAGGTTTGTGATCCAATTTTATTTTTTTAATAGATTCAAAGTTTATTTTTTTAGCATGTAGACTTTACATTTTATACCACTATTTTTTTTTTCTAAAGGCACTTTTTATTCTACTTATTTGTCTTTATACCTTTGTCAAAAATCACCTGATTATATTTCTATGGTGCTGTTTCTGGATGTTGTATTCTGTTTCACTAAAATATGTGTGTATTCCTTGATAATCCCCACTATCTTACTGCAGCTTCATAGCTCTTAAATCATGTAGTGTTAATCCTCTTTTCTTTTTGAATAAATTCTCTTGGTTGTCTTGTTTCAAAGGACAACCAGAAAAAAAGCCTAATTTCTAATCTCTTTTGAAATCTTAGGTTTTTTTTTTCACTCCATATGTCTTCTAAGTCTACATATAAGATTAAATCATATTAGCTACTCTCATATATATCTCAAGTACAGACATATACACATGCATGCACAGAACCCTAGAATGTAAATCTTTCTAAATATGAGAGGCATTTATTTTGTTTCTGTACAAAATTGAAACTGCTATTATTGCTAGTAGCCAGAGCTCTCCTGATTGGTGCTACAGTACTTCAGTGTTCAACAGTGAGCTCTGCCATACTGAGTTCTTGGCTCCTGGGTCACTGTGTCTTTCAGCAGCAGGCTGGAGAACAGCATGGGAGGGCACATATGCAAGGTGTTACTGGACAGGCCTGAGTGAGGCTGGGGTTCTGCCCTTTGCTTTCCAATGGAGGACACTTAGTCACATGACTATGCCTTACTGCACAGTAAGCTGGTTAGACTGTATGTCTAGGAAAAGAGAAGGTGGGTAAAATAGGTCTCTGTCAGAGCCACTGATGATTTCATAGTTGATTGTGAATATCAAATTTCTAGTAACCATATTTATAAATACATAATGTAATTTGGGGGGAAGGTTTCTTTATTTTTAAAGACAGCATCCTGAAAACACACACGATAGTGTTAAAGTAAAGCTTCCATTTTTAGCATGAAATTCTGAATAATGTTTGAAGCAATCTCAACTTATATTTATGAGTTATCTATTTACACATAATATATACATATGTGTATATGTATATACAAATATATACATATATATATAATTGAATATATATTTATTCAAAAAACTATGATCATGGCATCTGGTCCCATCACTTCATGACAAATGGAGAAACAGTGGAAACAGTAACAGACTTTATTTTCTTGGGCTCCAAAATTACTGCAGATGGTGACTACAGCCATGAAATTAAAAGACGCTTGCTCCTTGGAAGAAAAGCTATGACCAACCTAGACTGCATATTAAAAAGCAGAGACATTACTTTGCCGACAAGGGTCCATATAGTCAAAGCTATGGTTTTCCCAGTAGTCATGTATGGATGTGAGAGTTGGGCCATGAAGAAAGCTGAGCACCAAAGAATTGATGATTTGAACTGTGGTGTTGGAGAAGACTCTTGAGAGTCCCTTGGACTGTAAGGAAATCAAACCAGTCAATCCTAAAGGAAATCAATCCTGAATATTCATTAAAAAGACTGATTCTGATGGTGAAACTCCAATACTTTGGCCACCTGATGCAGAAACTGACTCATTAGAAAAGACCCTGATGCTGGGAAAGATTTAATGAAGGAGGAGAAGGGGACCACAGAGGATGAGATGGTTGGATGGCATCACCGACTCAATGGACATGAGTTTGAGTAAAGTCTGGGAATTGGTGATGGACAGGGAGGCCTGGCATGCTGCAGTCCATAGGGTCGCAAAGAGTAGGACACAGCTGAGCAACTGAACTGAACTGATACTTTTACATAATTATGTGTTGCCTTTCTTATATGAAAATGCTTAAATTTTTCTTCATAATTGCATAGTTTTAAAACCAACATAGAATGATTGCCTGTTTCATACATTTAAACATTTTTTTTCTCATATGTGAGGATATAAAACATATACATACACATCTGGTATATGCTTCAATATGTCATATGTGAAAAAACTAGAGAAAATACCAAAGATAAGAATGAGTGGAAGTATGACTTAGTGATGACATTTATTAAATTGTTAACAGAAAAATTGATCTCAAAACAAAGACATGAATAGTCAGATATCCTAAATAACTGAGATATTACTAATATTGCCATAATATAAATTAAATCATAAATATATGCTTAGTAGAACCAAGTTATTATTTTCTGAATCATAGCTCAGATAAAGTATTTGGCCTCTAAGATGAGCCTAACATGTTTGGATGCAGTGCTGTTAGGAAAACAAATAAAATAGCATCATTTTAAAATTATACACCATGCAGAATTGGATTTTAATGTGCTTCAGCATGATCCCAAATACAGCAATCCTATGGTAAAAATGTTAATAGGCATCTTATTTGTGCTACATAATAAAATAATTTTTAAATTGAGATTTGGATTTTATTATGTTGGTGTTTTGTTTACACTTTTGAGTTATAACATTAATAACACTAGGTTAAATTAAGTCTAGCATAATTTCATTTTTCACGAACTTTACTTTTATACATATTTACATAATTTCCAGCAAACAGTAATCACAGTAATTCGACTCCCTGTAACCTCCTCTAACCATGTCATTCATAATTGCAGAAAATAGAAATTAACCTTTCTGAAAGCTCAATAGCATAGTACTCTTTGCTGTCAGGGAAAAGGCAGCAGGTGTGGCAGTGGGCTGCAGTCATTTGTCAACTTAGGTAAACTTTGATGGTGGCATCTACATGAAAATTATGCTAATGCAAAAGTAAGGCTTCTCAATGCTGTTATTAACACTCTGCACCAGCAGAATGATAATGAGACTCAAAGCCCTTCTGAATTTCCAAGTTATTTTTTTCTAATAGTGGAGTGTTCCTTAGATTCTTTTTTAGATGTTGTGCATACGGAAATAAACACATTGAAGTTGCTTAATAAGTTATAAAGTGGTTGAATGCAATCTAAAGATGAGTCACAATTAAGTAATATTAATTTAATCTTTCACATGATTAGTTTATTAATTTTTTATAAATGTAACATTTTTCAGTATTTATGTTACTTAGAGGTTTCATAGCACATTAGGATCACTTTTCTTTACATACCCATTTACGTTTCTCAGTAAACAACATGTCAAAAATATTGTCTTCTATCCTGTTATTCAAATTTACAGCCTGTGTTTGAGCCCTGAACATGCCCTAGCAATGTGAATTTCAAAAAGTAAGTTAATTTCTCTTGATGTTTTATTTCTTTATGTGTTAAAAAAAAGAAAATAGTAACCGCTCTTGATTTATTTAGACTGTTATTGTAATGTCAGAGATACAACAGTGAGCAGTCCCTGCCCAGGAAATGAACCTGGGTAGCCTGATGAAAACCAGGACTCCCAACTTCTAGAGCCACCAGGGGCTAGAGGCTAGAAGCAGAATGGCCTTGACTCTTATCCCAGTGAAAGCAGGAATGTTTCAAGAAAACAAAAGCTGTAAAAACAGGTACTAAGTTTATTATCAGAGACACAGCACAGAAAGTGAGAGAGCACACAGAGAAACAATTTATTTAATGTACACCAGTGTTCATTGCAGCACTATTTACAATAGCTAGGACACTGAAGCAACCTAGATGTCCGTGGATAGATGAATGAATAAAGAAGTTGTGGACATTTATCATATATTAACACATATATGTGAAATCTAAAAAAATGGTATTGATGAACTTACTTGCTGGGAAGGAATGGAGTTGCAGACATAGAGAACAGACTTGTGGACACAGTAGGGAAGGAGAGAGTAGAGCAAATTGAGAAATTAGCATCAGCATATATACACTATCATGTGTAAATGGACAGCTGGTGAGAAGTTGCTCTATGCACAGGGAGCCCAGTCTGGTGCTCTGTGATGACTTTGAGGGGTGGAATGGAGGGACAGGAGGGAGGTTCAAGAGGAAGGGGATATAAGTGTAATTGTGGCTGATTTACTTTGTTGTATGGCAGAAACCAACACAACATTGTAAAAATTAAAAAAAAAAAACTTTAAAAATCAACATATATTAAAAATAAAAAGACTGAAGCAAGGCAGAAATACACACCTGGAGAGAAAGGATGTGGACATTCTCTCTAATGAAAAGGAACATTTATTTTTTCATACCTACCTGACTGGTCCTAGGATCCTCCCCAAGATGCCTGTGCAACTTTTTGCTAAGATGGATCCCACCACAGAGGCCTGTGGGAATATGTCCACACTTACTATGGGATGGTGTCCCCTCCCTTTTGACCTTCAAGGAGCCTTCCTACACATGTGCAGAAGAGAAGTCTTCCTTGATCTCAGGAGTAGGCACCTTATCTCTTTACTTCAGCAGAGCTCAGCTTCTTCCACTAGCTTTGTCTTTGGAGTGTCTGGGTGAGAACAAAGCTTCAATCTTACTCCACTTGACAAAGACCAGCTGTCCAGCCCAGGGGCCTATCTATCTCCTACCTCAATTGTAAGGATGGATGATATTATGTAAATAAAATCCCTTTGTAGCTTTTAAAGCACAATATGTCATTAAAATACACGTATTACTTACTATTGCTTGACAACATTTAAAATCTTTAGTATTAGGAGAAAATGGGCAACCTATCATTTGAAGAATCCAAATAGTGAAGTCTTAATTGGTTTTGCATTTTTCTGGCTAGATCTGAAACCCAGTAGATCAAAAGGAAATTAAGTATCAGAATAATCTGGCTAAATGCAGAAACCTCCCATCTACCAATTTTCCTTGGCAAGAGATCAGACTAAGGATAACAGAATTAAATGTCTGAGGCAGGCATATGAGCTCCACCATGAGAAAGTGAAGAACAGACATGTATCTTCCTCCATTACAGAGCTAAAAATGGAAAGAGTGGGGGCTCCACACTGACTGCTTGAATGCCCAAGGCTGTGTTCACAATTTCTAAGCAGTTGGAGCATAACTTATCAACATTCACGAATCCATTAAATTATATTCCACAAAATTCCTGTGGTAAAATGAAGATGGCCACGATGTCTTTGCAACTCTGTTGAAAGGGGTATTCTAATTTTTCTCCTGTTGAATCTGTACAGGTTTCTTAATTCATTTGTCTTATAAAATTACACAGTATTCCAGATTTGGTTTGTAGACCATACTTTTTGAACCCTAATTAAAAAGCAAATTGAGTTTTGCCCAGAAGTAAAAACTGAGAGGTTCTGTATGCTATAGCAATTTTTACTTCAGCCTTAGAGAACCCCAAGAAGTACTTCACATTTTCCATATGACCTTTAAGAGACTCCTAGTTTTTTGCTACTTTAGGAACATACACTAAAACCCCTACCCTGGGTTATATTCAGTGCTTGTCCACAGACCTCAGACAGATAGCCATAAGGTTTCCTAAGCTGCAAACATTGTGTTTTATTCCTGCACATTTTTACTGTGCATACAACCCAGTCATTTGTATTTCTACTAAAACACAACAATGTTAGAAAGAAATGAACCAATTAAGCTTAGATTACACAAATAGAAAAGTGAAATAGGAAGTGAGAAAATGACAAGAATAAAGGATGATTCAGACCTCATCAACTGGGTGAATTGTAGTGTTGCTTAGAGATAGAGAATACCAATGTGATGATTTGTAAACACAGCCAGTCTTCTATTTCCCCCCTCAAGGGTTGGGATCTGTCACTCAGTTCTTAAGTCTTGGTTGCCCATGTGACTTGTTTGTTAGCCAATGAAACATTAGCCAGTGTCACATCACAGAGACCTGAAAATTACTTGCTCATTTTACTTTGCTCTCTAAGAACTTAGAACACTGCTACCATCCAGAGAACACTTCCAGAATAACCTGTACACATGGAGAAAGGACCAAGTTGATAACCCTTGCAGCCAAAACCTGTATGATACATCCATGGCCCTGACCTTCCAGCTGACAGATACATGAACCAATAAGCACAGACCAGAACTATCTAGTAGGATCAAAACTGATTGCAAAACTGCAGAGCTGTGAGCTAAATGAATAGTTGTTGTTTTAAACCACAGTCACTTGGGATCTGTATTAGTTATCTCTTGTAACAAAGCGCAGCAAAAGTTAAATTGCTTATTTCAGTTTTCACGGTTCAGGAGTCACCACATGGCTTATCTGGATCCTCTGCTAGGGGTCTCTCAAGGTTGATATTGCATCAATAAGGCTGTGACTTTATCTAGAAGCTGGATTGGACCCAGAAATCCCACAACTGGGCATATACCCTGATAAAAACCATAATTTAAGAAGATACATGCACCCAAATGTTCACGGCAGCACTATTAACAATAGCCAGGAGACGGAAGCAACCTAAATATCCATCCACAGAGGAATGCATAAAGAAGATGTGGTACACATATACAATGGAATATTACTCAACCATAGAAAGAAACAATTAGGGTGATTTGTAGAGAAGTGGATGGACCTAGAGACTGTCATACAGAGTGAAGTAAGTCAAAAGGAGACGAATGTGCTTTCAAACACACTCAGGTTGTTGGCAGAATTTGTTTCCTCATAGATGCAAGACAGAGGGCTCAGCTTCTTGCCCACTTTGGGCTGGAGGTTGCCCTCCACCACCAGGGGTTGCTCACCTTCCTTGCCATGAAGGCTTTGCCAATGTGGCTACAAAGGCTAACTTTGTCCTTAAAAGAGTAGATTCTATAGCTAGGCTGCCTGATTTTGTATCCTAGGTCTGACACTTAGCTGTGTGGCATGAGGCAATCATCTCTCTTCATTCCTAATGGCATAAACAATTTCTATTTTAATAATGTTTGTAGTGTTCTTTTTAATTTATTCATTTTTTCTTCAAGGATAATTATTTTACGGTAGATATTTTTACCTATGGGAATTCTTATTAATAACAACCAAACAAGTCAGAGCCATAATGATACATTTTACTCATATCATAAAAAGAAAACTGACACAAGATGTTGTATCTATCTCAGCTTTGTACCCAACTACAACTTCCCAGTAAGGGGGGAAAATTCTGTCAGCAACGGCTCTGTGGAAGACAGCACACTGCAGTTCTGCCTCAGGCAGCTTTTAGTGACATAAATATTGAAGCTGTTGAAACATTAATTTGAATTTGGGATTCATGCAGCAGTGCTTTTACTGTGTTGTATAATCGGCTAGGACTTCCCACCTGTTTTTCCACAAAACTGAAAGTAGGAAACTACTGAAATTTACATAGGCTTTTACCTAAACTTTCTCTTTTGTAACATCGAAAAAGTCAGGATGGAACAGCTAATAGAATAAACATTCAGACGTTAGCAAAGTAATTCCTTCAAACTTTACTCTTCTGTTTAAAAAGGAAAGTACAGTCTACATGGGGTTTCCCAGGTGGTTCAGTGATAAAGAACCGGCCTGCCAGTGTAGGAGACACAGAAGACACAGGTTCGAGCCCTGGGTGGTGAAGATCCCCTGGAGGAGGAAGTTGGTCTATATGCGTTCTTGTATTGTACATATTGTTTACCCATATGATTTTCAATATGTATCACCAACATGATTGGCATTTATATTGCAATTTAGACTGAACACTAAGTGGCATACATTAAATTAAAAAATTAAGACATTTTATTCCTGCATTTTTATTTTTAAACTTTTGTGTAACTCAAGAGTGCATTAAAATAAACCTGACATTTCACAGCTTTAGAGGTTTAATTCACTCATTACCTATGAACAAAAATTGGGAGCACATAACTAGATTCTTTAAAATTAATTTTTACTGGTGCATATTTGGTTTCTACTGTGTGGCAAATTGAATCAACTCTACATATACATATATCCCCTCTTTTTTGGATTTCCTTCCCATGTAGGTCACCACAGAACACTGAGTACAGTTCCCTGTGCTATACAGTAGGTTCTTGCTAGTGAGCTATTTTATACATAATAGTGTATATATGGCAGCCCCAATCTCCCAGTCCATCCCAACTTTTCCCCCTTGGCATCCATGTGTTTCTTGTCTATGTCTGTGCCTCTATTTCTGCTTTGCAAGTAAGATCATTCACACCATTTTTTTTCTGTGCTTCCCAGATGGCTCAGTGGTAAAGAATTTGCCTGCCAATGCAGGAGACAAAAGGCTCAATCCCTGGGTGGGGAATATTCCCTGGAGGAGGACATGGCAACCCACTCCAGTATCCTTGTCAGGAAAATTCCATGGACAGGGGTGCCTGACAGGGGTTACAATCCATAGGGTCACACAATCTATAGGGTCACAAGGAGTCAGGCATGACTGAGCACACACACACACATACTGTTTTTTCCAGATTCTAATTTATATATATATATATATATATATATATAAACAAATATTTGTTTTTGATCTTTCTTACTTCACTCTGTATGACAGTCTCTAGGTCTATCTACAGCTAATTTGTTAATGGCAAGTGTGTGGCATAATAACTTTAGAAATCAGTGATCTCCTGCTCATTTTTGTACGTGGAAATCTTACGTAATTCTTGATCTTGTGTGAAACAAAATAGTTTTTCTGTATTATCTTATGCACTCTGTACTCATTACCCTGTACTCTTAATCGTTCATTGCCATTACTTAGAATACATGTTAATTTTAAAAAAAAGGCATCTTATGAAGAATATCTGATATTTAGCTTTTATTTAATCTGAGGAAAAAGTTAAGCCACCTTCTTTAAGCCATTTAGGCCTTTGCAAACTTGTGAGTCACAAAAAACAACTTGTAGAGTTATTAGGATACTAAGGTGGAAGAAAGAGAGAGAAGCCCTGAGTATTAAGCATAATGATGCACACCTGCTTTCAGTCAGCCTTTCTGCTGGGGCATCGACTGTTCTGGAATACAGATTCTCCTTCTTGCACAGCTGGAATACATTGCTGCTTTCCAGATAGTGGAAAGTCATTTAGGGCACACAAATAGACGACAACGTGATTGTGGAAGATTGAACTATGAAATTTACTAAGGGGTGGGATTGTTTAAAAAAGGTTTGAACTTTTCAGAAGGCCTTTTCTTAAATAACCTAAAGAAAAAGCAGAAAGGATCATTTTATTGCCTGCCCAGGATTGAGTTACACTGTCTATAAATACAAGAGTGATTATCATGCAATGTGGGAGGTATTGTTTCTGCCCTAAAATAAGCCTCCCTGTGCCTGCAAGGGTGGACATTCTGCTACCAGGGGAACAGACTTAACTTTCCACTTAACTTATAATGACTTCCTGCAGGCAAAAACCTGGAGCCAAAATCCTACTGACATCTCTTTGCTGGTATGAGTCTAATTTAGAAGCTCAGTCCTAGGTAATTATTCACTTTTTTGTTGGCAGTAGGATTGTGTAGATCACAATGTTTTGCAACATGTAAGCTATAATAAATAAAGGAATAACAAAACTATTTTCCTAAATACTCAGTTACATGGGAACACCTGCAGGACAAACCAGAGAGCTTATATTGTTTATTGCAGAACACTGCCTAGAGTTCACACTTATCATTAGCAAATGGAAAGCAAAGAAACTGCTAGCTTTTCTGTCTTACATCAAGTTGGATATCTTAATGATCAAGGAAAAATTTACATTGTAATTTATGCTGTTATTTAAGTCATCCTGTGGGGTATTTGTTTTTATCCTTAGTAATAATATTTTTTAAGGGAGTATGACTTCACTGAAAAACAATAGCTTTTGGCTTAGAAAAATATGGATTTGAGCCTAAGCCTGATCTTGGAGATAGTAGGAAAAACTCTTAGACATTCTCAATCTCTTTATGCCTATTTTACAAGGAGAAATCTGTATGCAGGTCAGGAAGCAATAGTTAGAACTGGACATGGAACAACAGACTGGTTCCAAATAGGAAAAGGAGTACGTCAAGGCTATATATTGTCACCCTGCTTATTTAACTTATATGCAGAGTACATCATGAGAAACACTGGGCTGGAAGAAGCACAAGCTGGAATCAAGATTGCTGGGAGAAATATCAATAACCTCAGATATGCAGATGACACCCCCCTTACGGCAGAAAGTGAAGAGGAACAAAGGAGCCTCTTGATGAAGGTGAAAGAGAAGAGTTAAAAGTTGGCTTAAAACTCAACATTCAGAAAACGAAGATCATGGCATCTGGTCCCATCACTTCATGGGAAATAGATGGGGAAACAGTGTCAGACTTTCTTTTTTTGGGCTCTAAAATCACTGCACATGGTGACTGCAACCATGAAATTAAAAGACGCTTACTCCTCAGAAGGAAAGTTGTGACCAACCTCGATAGCATATTGAAAAGCAGAGGCATTACTTTGCCAACAAAGGTTCGTCTAGTCAAGGCTATGGTTTTCCTGTGGTCATGTATGGATGTGAGAGTTGGACTGTGAAGAAAGCTGAGCTCTGAAGAATTGATGCTTTTGAACTGTGGTGTTGAAGAAGACTCTTGAGAGTCCCTTGGACTGCAAGGAGATCCAACCAGTCCATCCTAATGGAGATTGGTCCTGGGTGTTTATTGGAAGGACTGATGCTGTAGCTGAAACTCTAATACTTTGGCCACCTCACGCGAAGAGTTGACTCATGGGAAAAGACTCTGATGCTGGGAGTGATTGGGGGCAGGAAGAAAAGGGTACGACAGAGGATGAGATGGCTGGATATCATCACCGACTTGATGGACATGAGTTTGTGTGAACTCCAAGAGTTGGTGATGGACAGGGAGTCCTGGCATGCTGTGATTCACGGGGTCGCAAAGAGTCGGACACGACTGAGCGACTGAACTGAATGTTAATAAAACCTACATTCATTGAGATAGATCAAATTTGTTCAGGATGTATTTAAAATTTGGTGTGCAATTTTTTTTTCAAAATCTACTACATCCATGTTCATATATGAAATTGGCTAGTCTTTTTCCTTTCTCATACTATCCTTGTTGGATTTTGGTGTGAGGGTCTTCCAACCTCATGAAATGAGTGGGGGTTTCTTCATCTATTCTCTAGAAGAGCTTCTGTAAGACTGAAAATTTTCTTCCTTATTAAGTTGGTAGAGTAGAAGCTAAGACATCACAACCTTGAGTTTTATTTGTGGAAATAAATATTGATGATATTCCATCTCTTTAAAGCATAGAATACTCATTTAACTTTTTTAATGGACAGTTTAGCAAATTATTCTTCACATTTGTTTCAAATATGTTGCTCTTAGATTGTTTATAATATCATTTCATTATCTGTTTAATGTCTTCTCTAGCTATAGTCATCCACTCTCTGTCATGACTGAAATATATATATATATATATATATGCTTTCTCTTTTTTCCTCTCTCAGTAAAGAAGCCATTGTTTTTTTAAATTTTTCAGAGCTTTGTTGAACTTTACTGCATATATACTTTCTATTTAATTATATTTCTCTAAGATGTTTTCTTCTGTCTACCTCTTAGGCCCAGGTTGTTTTTCATTTTGCAACTTTTTCAGCTGATACTTTATTTCTAAGTTGTGTGTGTGTTAGATGCTCAGTGATGTCCAACTCTTTGTGACCCCCTAAACTGTAGCCCACCATGCTTATCTGTCCATGCAGTTTTCCAGGCAAGAATACTGGGGTGGGTTGCCATTCCCTTCTCCGGGGAGCTTCTTGACCCAGGAATCAAACTCTGGTCTCCTAGATTGCACGCAGATTTCTAAATTATACATTTAAAATTACAAATTTGTTCAAATTGCTGCTTTACTTTTTCAGATGATTTAATAAGCATCATTTTGTTATCAATTAGAATTTTTCCTAATATTCTTGTGTATGCCTTAATATTTAAAAATATGACATAAGGGATATTTTATTTGTGGTTTGCCATTGGTTTGTAATATAATTTCATTGTATTTTTAAATATCTTAATTTCACTTCTGAAAGATTTTGTAATTTGTGTTTCGGGTCTAATATATTTGTAAATGCAATGCTTACAATGCTTATAAATGTACAATATATTCTTAAAAAATCGTGTATAATCTAGTTACTTATTGACCTAGTTTTATCCATTAAATCAAGATAATTTGTTGTATTTTTCAAATCTTGTTTGGTCCACTTTATGCTTTTTAAAATTAATACCTATTTTCAATAATATAATTATTTATGTTTATAATGATAAACATTGTACAAAAATATACTTTATTGTACCTATTTAAAGATACCTTATTGTTATCCAAAAAAATTTGAAAAGATAGATATTTATTAAAATAAGGCAAATTCATGTATCTTCTCATAAGCACACACATCTCACTGAGTTATAGTTTTCATAGCAGCTTCAGATTAAAGAAGAATGAATGAATATATTTGAATTTTTAAAAGTAGATTCTAGCAGCTTCTACTTCTTTCCTAACAAAATGTTTATTTACCACACAGCAGTGAGAGAACATGGGCTTCCCTGGTGGCTCAGTGGTAAAGAACCCACCTGCCAAAGCAGAAGATGAGAGTCTGATCTCTGGGTTGGGAACATCCCCTGGAGGAGGAAATGGCAACCTACTCCAGTATTCTTGCCTGGAAAGTCCCATGGAGAGAGGAACCTGGAAGGATACAGTCCATGAAGTCACAAAAGTTGGACGCAACTTAGAGACCAAACAACAATAAGTGTGAGAACGCCTTTGAAATATAGGATATTCTACAAATTTCAGATTATAAATAATTTACCATAAGTTAACGTCTCATGCAATGTTTGGGACATCTTTTATGTCACATTTATTCATTGTTTATCTGAAGTTCAAATTTAACTGAACATCATGTGTTTTTTGTTTGCTAAATATAGATGTTTCTCTGTTAATGAAAATTCTCCAATGGCTTTCCAATCTCATACAGATTAAAAGCCAAAGTAAAAATCAATTTTAGTCATGGCAATGCAAGCTCTGGCCCAGACTGACTCTCTGATTTCATTTCCTATAATAACATCCAACACTGCTACAGAAAAATCCACAGTGACCTTCTTGTCCTGCCTTTCCAGCATAGAACACATTTCTGCCCTGGGACATTGCTGTTTGCATCCTCTCTTTCTTCAGGTGCCTATTCAAATGGGTCACCGTTTGAGAGTCCCTCCCCCACCAGCTTACCTCAAGCAGCAACAACTTCCACTTTCCCTGCTCCTTACACTCAGCTTATTTTGGGATACTTATCATCATTTGATGTTGCTAATTTTGCTTTCTGCTTCACCCATAAATAAATAAATTTAAGCTCTACAAAGTCAAAGGCTTAGTTTTGTTCACTGCTGTATACATGATACCTAGAACTGTACCAACAGGCAGTTAGGGCTCAAAATATTTTTCCAGATGGAATAAATCTAGCAAACAATTGCTTATCCTGAAGGTAACACAGATGTTTTCATTCATAATATTATTCTCCAGTGCACCATCATCCCAAGCATTGTGTTTACAAGTCAAAAGGAATTTTGTGAAGAATATTAAGGTTATTTAGATGATCATTTCAACACAAATTCTACTTAACCTTCAATTAGAAAGATTAATATTTAAATGAGAGAGATATCATATATTTTCATGTCCTCTTATGCTTTACTTAAAAATTATTGAAGCAAACAAGTAAACAGACATTAAAATTAATGATGTTATCATTTTATTATAAATAGTTCTGAAAGCAATTAAGTTTATTTTTTGTTTTGGTTTTAAATTTACCCATGCAATTATCTTGACTCTTCTCAGAATTTTTATAAAAATGTACATAAACTTTTATTTTGTTTAAATCTGATTGCACACATTGCATGACTTTCTTTTTTTTTTTAATCAATGTGCTAAAGAAAAATACTAAAAAGTCAAGGATGCATATAAACCTACCCCTGCAAATAATGAAAACTAGCCACACAGGTTCAGTGATCCCCAGTGATTATGTTTCTAGAAGCTACTCTGAGATCAAATTTGCAGCTCATTCAGATTACTGTAACTTCTAAAGAATAATATAGTGCCAGAGTGTTTGCACCCAGGGTTCACAAAATCAACTATAACATCAGTGCCAACCCCCCTCCCCCACCCACCATGTAAACAGTCAGACCATTGTGTTTAAACATAGATGCTACCAAAGGCCTCCAATTCCCTTCACATGTTCTCATTGTAAGAACTTGGAGATTTATCTTTTCAGAGGACATGAATTAGAAGCTTTCCATCCCATTATAGAAGCTTCAAGAATATTGAAGGAAGAACTCTGGGGACTTCCCCAGGTCCAGTTGTTGGGACTCGGGGCTTGCACTGCAGGGGGAAGCTTTCTTCTCCATAGGGAAGTCAAGCAAACTTGATCTCTGGTCAGGAAACTAAGATCCAACAAGCCATACAGCACAGCCAAAAAAATTAAATAAAAACCTAAAAGAAGAAAATAAATCTCTGTTTACAGGTCTTCTTAATTATGTTTTCCTAATGACATAAGAGAGCAAGTGGAGAGAGGAACTATGTCTCCATAAACACCAGACCAGAGCCAGTCCACCCTTTCCTTTAGACAGAGTAGTTGCTGAACGGCTTTGTTCCTAGCTCTGAACTGTTTTTTGTTTTTTGTTTTTTTTTCTGGAAAAGACTTGAATTTTTATGATTTCAAGATTAACCCAGTGGCTTAAATTCTTATAATATTTCTGTAACAAATGCAAGTTACTAAAAAAAATGTTTGCAAAGTGAAAGAGAGTCATTGTTTTGTCTAGGGTGTGAATTCCCATATTAAAGAAAAACTTAGGGATTAAAAGTGTGGATTTGGAAGTTCTAAAGCCCCAGATTCAATTCTGCTGTGTTAGTTTTTCCTTGTGATCTTGGGCAAGCTAGAAGTTTCTAGAAGCTTCAGTTCCTCCTCTATGGAAAGATCAAACGAGCATAGTTACAAATTTTCAGAAGCTTTACACCAAACAGGCAGTTATCTTAAAACTCCTTTTGAGGAACTATATACAATAAAATCTACAAAAGTCATTTGTTTATAAAGAAGAAGAAAAGACTATAGACAGTAATGTTTGTGTGATCAGTTCCATCTGCTCTCAAAGGAAGAATGGATAAAGTGATTGTGAAGATGACCAAGATGGTAAAATAAGCTATAAAAAGTTATTGTATAGAGATATTATTTTATCATAATTACATTTTAATCAAACATAAGACCTTGCAGTCATATAACCAATGTTTGGAGATGTCAGCTTTTAATTTTATATATTATCTGCTCTTTTCAAAAGATGATTCTAACCTTTATTCAAAAAATATAATTTTTTGCTGACCACCTATGTTTCAATGACAGCAAAAGACTAATGTGGGTGGTATGATTCTCATAAATTAAACCCAAGTCTGGGTTACTAAAGGAATAACACTCTCTCAAACATAGTCCAAAACCATTCACACTTAAATATTGTTGCCACCTATCTAGAAACACTTTCCAGACCCCAAAGATAAAAGGCAAAGACAGAACAAGAGTGAAGGAAGAAAGGAGGTTTTCCTTCATCCAGTAGGGAAGGGAAAACTCAGCAGATGGAGTGGAAGCCTACTGAGCTTAGAAAACCAGGCGAGCAGGTGAATCTCAGATCACACTCTGCCTAAATATATCATCCATTATTTCCATTTCACAGTAACTACAGCTTCTTCCGGGTTGACACTGGCAAGAATTCCAACCACAGGTTCTGCATCACTGCTCTGGAATTCTAGACATATCTAGCCAGAGTTATCTCTAAGAAGGGTTTTGACCCCAGAGAGGGAGACTGAAGACAGGAATCATCTAGAACACTCAGCCATGACTACACACAAATCCTACTAAATGTTACAAGCCTTCCACCTGCCATTTGGGATCTGTGTGCCAGGAAGTGAACCTTTTGGTCTACTCTACCATTTGTAGTCTGAGTCATCCTGGCTATCAACTTTGAGCTTAACAATTTTTTTTTCCTTTTTCTCCAGAAGGCAGGCTTCTGCATAAAATGATAACTCTCAAGACAAATTGCATAATGGACCTAGGAAAAGTCTCATCAAAAATGATCTATGACATTTTAGTCTTATGTTTATGTGTATCCCCTAAGACACCATTTGCTATTGACTTTGTAAATCAAGGGACAGTGAGTATATAAAAAATTCAGAAAGAAGTATGTTAAACACCTTCACATGTTATTTGACTCCACTAATCTCTGCATTTGTAAATAATAAAACCAAGATATACAAGGCATTCTTAAATAATTTTTACTAGAAAGTAAAAATATTGACATGTAAACGTTTGGCTTGATGATTTTGTGACCTTAATATAAAATAATTTCAGTACTTTATTTCATGTATATGTTGTATTGATTAAAAGCAAAACCTAGAATTCAACCTCCAGAACTAGAATCTTAATTCATTCCATTTTCCAGAATTTTAGATTTTTATTAATTTCAGTTGCTAAAAGAAAGATACTGTGCTAAGTACCTTGTCTAGAAACATGACACTCCTTACAGATAAATAAGCATGTGAATATGCATAATTCAAAATAAAAAAGATTTAGGAATTAATTATATATATATATGAGGCTTCCCTGGCGGTCCAGTGGTGA
>NW_011495085.1:5511697-5515779 GCF_000754665.1 Bison bison bison
CCTTCTTCACAGCCCAACTCTCACATCCATACATGACCACAGGAAAAACCATAGCCTTGACTAGATGGACCTTTGTTGGCAAAGTAATGTCTCTGCTTTTGAATATGCTATCTAGGTTGGTCATAACTTTCCTTCCAAGGAGTAAGCATCTTTTAATTTCATGGCTGCAGTCACCATCTGCAGTGATTTTGGAGCCCAAAAAAAGAAAGTCTGACACTGTTTCCACTGTTTCCCCATCTATTTCCCATGAAGTGATGGGACTGGATGCCAAGCTCACTGCTTCCCTAATCATCTCCAGAGGGTTTCCTTGACTTGCCTGTAAAGAAACAAGTTTGACTTGAGATGAAGGGTAGCCAGTCCCATGGCTGCCTGTTAGGGAGGATAGTTAGACTTATTTGCCATGACATCTTAAGGCAATCTGTGGTGCACCATGACTTAGCAGTTCCTGGACCTACCTGCCTTTCAAAGCCTGAAGAGTCTTTGAGCATTTTTATGAGACAAAAGAAATATCCTTCATCTGAGAAGACTTGAATTTAATAAGCAGTCACAAAGAATGGTATAACAAGGGCTGAGTCATGGAATTCCCTTGAGCGTATTCATATATTACAGCAAGGAGAGGAAAATTATATATTAGACCCCAACTTTTGCATTCTGCTCTATGCTATGCAAATTTTCGCATGTTTAACATCCTACAACATCAGAGAATACAAGAAGATTCTTCTTGCAGTCTCAAAGGAGGAAAGTGAAGTTCTAATACTGATCACTATCAATCACCTGGAAAGTGTAGGGGGGCATTTCACTTCAGGGAGAAAAGCCACAACTGGTTATGTCTATGGAGCATGTCCATTAACCATGGTATTCCCCATTCCCTTCTCAAATGGTGGAGTGGTGGTGCAGGTGCGCCAGTTCTGCTGGGGCCATTCCAATATTGCATATAAATGGATCTCATTAACAGAACATTAAGGAAACCCATGCTTTAAAATGTCTCTGCACAACATAATAATTTTTTTTAATCAAAGAATATGTCAAACATACAAAGTTAACCCTAGCACAGAACATATTCCATACTTCTAAAACTGTTATGCATTTCTTTTGTTAAAGTTTCATCATTAAATCTTGATCCATTCTTTACTATACTAAACCACAGTCTCCTCAAGAATAAGTCCTTTACTTGACCAGCTTTATCTAACAGCCCTTAACATCTCCATCATATAAGCTTCCCCTATGTAAAAAAATTCCAAAGAACTTATAAAAACTTATTTAACTTATAAGTGTGAAACTGAGCTATTACAGGTCAAAAATATTTTAAAATATTTATTTGCTGTTTTGTATTGTTTTTTTTTAATTTAAATTTATTTAAATTGGAGGCTAATTACTTTACAATATTGAAAATGTAGCAAAGTAAGTAAAACAACAAAGAAGCAAAATGGAAAATAATTTTAAAATAAATTTATATTATTTGCTAGTATTTGATTATCTGCATATTTATTTGAAAATGGCATAAACAGAATTTATATGATAATTCTAATTGGTATTTTAATTTTATACAAGACTATCATTGATTAATGTTGATGACTTTATAGTATTTAAGCTTATTTGAAAGTTTAGTATTTTCCTGACTATAGGTATATCATCGCCAGTACTAAATCATAATGATTATGATTAGCATAATACTGTGCCTTTACTTTGAGAACATAGAGAAAAAAGTAATAGTTAAGTGGATCCTCATGTATAATTAAGGAATGATAGCTTGCTACTCTTCTAAATCATTTTAAGTGTATTAAAAGCAACTTAAAAGGAAAAAAAAAATTAGATGACACATTTCCTTAGGTAGATATTTACTAGAGTAAGACCCAGACAGGGAGGATGGTAGGGTAGTGGAGATTATCCAGTTGGCTAGTAGCATTCCTGATAACAATGCACATAGAGAAAATGATTTTTCTGGATGTCACCCACCAAACAGTGTATACATTTAACACTCTTTAGTTTTAGTATCTTAAAAATAACAAAGTTTCTTTTAAGTTTTTTGAGTAATTTATGTATTTTCTATGTTGTATTTAATACCTTTCATTTAAATTTCAATGTTATTACATAAGTGAAATGTGCTAATGATAAGAAATAGGCTCCATGAAAGTAGGAATATTTCTGCCTTCTGCAGCAGAGTAGATTCAGTATTTACATATAGTTTATAGCTCATAACAATACATAGATGATGAAAGATTTTTTTTAATATTAGAGCTGGAGTAATATAAGATTCCCAAAGGTTTTGAAAAGTGTTAGATTAACATTCTTGTAAAAAAATAGTTTAAAATTTTTCCACTAAATAAATATAATGCATTAAAATATGATAAAATAATGTTTCATCATATACCACTCAATATATGTCCTTGTGGTATATATCCTATTACTAACAATTAATATCTTAATGATTATGTATTTCTTCCAGCAATGTGTTCTAAATTATATTCTGAATAAAAATTCAGCTTCAGAGAACAGTCGTTAGTTATGTGACTTCTGAAATTCCTAAAGATCTCAATTTGTATTTTCCTTTATTTTAAGTAAATGCATAGAGATAGGCATTCAAAACCTAATGTAGAAAAAGTAATTTTTGACACATATAAGATCAGTGAATGAATTCAAAGCAGTCCACTTCATTCTGCTACAAATTGATGAAAACCAAACTGACATAAACAGTAATTAAATTTCTGGCAATATTCTGCAAGGCATGTTTAGCTTCTGAAGAATATAACAGCTGCTTGTAAAATGTGACAGTGTCTTTCTTTCTCTTAAGAGAGGAGCTGAAAAACCTCATGAAAAGCAGAAAATCACATGATTGGAATAAGATTTTTTTTTTTTAATCTTTGGCTGGATAATGAACTTTAATTTGAAAAGCAGGAAAAATGTAATACTGTTTTCTATAAATATATAAATATTATAGAATGTTAGTATTTTTATTATTTGACTGTTTCTTCTTATAAATTTTCAGATGCAGCACAAATCATTCAAATGTTTTAGAATCTGTAAATTCTATGTTTTATCCTATATGGCACAACATGTAATCTCAGCATACATAATATTCAACATAAAATCTGAAACCATCCCTGATACATCACTGTAGGTAATACTCACAAGTAGTTGAACTGATTTTCAGATTAAATCTGCTGCAACAGTTTCAGAATAAAGTGCCATATCTGAAATCTTAGCACACCTCTCATTTGAATTGAAACTACTTCAAACTGAGACACTTTTCTCTAATTAAAGCCTTGGAAACCACCACTGAGTGCTTGCTTTTAATGTGTCAATTCGGAGACTTTAAGAATTCTACTTTTTCTAAAGTTCACTCAGGGTTTGACAAATAATTTTCAGATTTCAATTCAGGGGAGGAATGGTGCCAAGAGAGATCTATTTAAGGATGACCACTTTGTTTCCCTATTCACTACTCTTTGTTGAAAAACTTATAAATTACAAACAAGTATGAGCTTCCCTTGTAGCTCAGTTGGTAAAGAACCTGCCTGCAATAGAGGAGACCTGGGTTTGACTCCTGGGTTGGGAAGATCCCCTGGAGAAGAAAATGGCAACCCATTCAAGTATTCTTCCCTGGATAATCCCATGGACAGAGGAGTCTGGTAGACTACAGTCCATGGGGTCACAAGAGTCAGACATGACTTAGCAACTAAACCACCACCATGATTCAGAGTAGTTATCAAACTGGATTTGATTAAACCACCTAGCCTATGGGAAAGCTAAGGATACCATCAGCAAAAGAAAGTAGCCTAACATGGTCCAGCACAGCAGAAGTTTCTCATATTTTTCCCATTTTGCAGAAACACTAATTTCCAACACTATTTTAAGATAAGGCTAATGAAGTGAAGAAGTACAGGCTCTAAACTTGCTTAAACTATGACAAAGCATATTGCTTAAGCTTGCATAAAATTATAACTTAAGCATAATAAAAAGCAAAGACATCATTTTACCAAAAAAAGATCCATGTGGTCAAAGCTATGCTTTTTTTTTTTTTTTTCCAGTAGCCATGTAGGGATTGAGACTTGAACCATAAAGAAGGCTGAGCACCGATGCTTTCC
>NW_011495085.1:5517518-5519980 GCF_000754665.1 Bison bison bison
TTTAGTCACTGCTGCTGCTGCTAAGTCGCTTCAGTTGTGTCCGACTCTGTGCGACCCCATAGATGGCAGCCCACCAGGCTCCCCCATCCCTAGGATTCTCCAGGCAAGAACACTGGAGTGGGTTGCCATTTCCTTCTACAATGCATGAAAGTAAAAAGTGAAAGTGAAGTCATTCAGTTGTTTCCAACTCTTCGCGACCCCATGGACTGCAGCCTACCAGGCTCCTCTGTCCATGGATTTTCCAGGTCTAGTTATCTGTAAATTGAGTCAATTTCTCCCACTTTGTAGAAGCACTGGAACCAAGAGATAAATAATTTACTGCAATGGATTAAATTTATTAAACAAATTACCTTTTTTGTAATTTGGGATTTAAAATATGAAGCAATGAAATTCAAACAATTAGAACTCAAATTATGATTAAGATACAAGACTGACCAATTTCACCACTATTATTCAACATAGTTCTGGAAGTCCTAGCTTCAGCAATCAGAGAAGAAAAGTAAATAAAAGGAATCCAGGTTGGAAAAGAAGAGAAAAACATTTTCACTGTTTGCAGATGACATAATACTGTACATAGAAAACCATAAAGATAGTATCAGAAAATTACTAGAGCTAATCAGTGAATTAAACAAAGTTGTGGGATACAAAATCAATACACAGAAATCACTTGCATTTCTATATACTAACAATGAAAAATCAGAAAGAGAAATTATAGAATCAATCCCATTCACCATTGCAATGAAAAGAATTAAATATATAGGAATAAACTTACCTAAGGAGACAAAAGAACTGTATACAGAAAATTACAAGACACTGATGAAAGAAACCAAAGATGATATAAACAAATGGAAGGGTATTCCATGTTCCTGGGTAGGAAGAATCAATATTGTGAAAATGACTATACTACCAAATGCAATCTACAGATTCCATGTGATCCCTCTCAAATTACCAATGGTGTTTTCCCAGAACTAGAATAAAAATTTTCATAGTTCATATGGAAACACAAAAGACCCCGAATAGCCAAAGCAGCCTTGAGAAAGAAGAATGGAGCTGGAGGAATCAACCTTCCTGACTTCAGATTATACTACAAAGCTACAGTCATCAAGACAGTATGGTACTGGCACAAAAACAGAAATATAGACCAATGAAACAAGATAGAAAGCCCAGAAATAAACCCGTGCACCTATGGGTACCTTATTTTCAGCAAAGGAGGCAAGAATATACAATGCAGCAAAGACAGCCTCTTGAATAAATGGTGCTGGGAAAACTGGACAGCTACATGTTAAAAAATGAGATTAGAACGCTTCCTAACATCATACACAAAGATAAGACCTAAATATAAGACCAGAAACTATAAAACTCTTAGAGGAAAACATAGACAGAACACTCTATGACATAAATCAAAGCAAGATCCTCTATGACCCACATCCTGGAGTAATGGAAATAAAAACAAAAGTAAACAAGTGGCACTGATTAAACTGAAAAGCTTTTGCACAGCAAAGGAAACTATAAGCAAGGTAGAAAGACAACCCTCAGAATGGGAGAAAATAATAGCAAATGAAACAACTGACAAAGGATTAATTTCTGAAATATACAAGCAGCTCATACAACTCAATGCCAGAAAAACAAATAACCCAATCAAAAAGTGGGAAAAAGACCTAAACAGACATTTCTCCAAAGAAGACATACAGATGGCTAACAAACACATGAAAAGAGGCTGAACATTCCTCATTATTAGAGAAGTGTAAATCAAAACTAAAATGAGATATCATCTCACAGTGGTCAGAATGGCCATCATCAAAAGGTCTAAAAACAGTAAATGCTGGAGAGGGTGTGGAGAAAAGGAAACACTCTCCCACTGTTGGTGGGAATGTAAACTGATATAGCCTCTATGAAAAATGGTATGGAGATTCCGTTAAAAACTAGGAATAAAGACTACCATATGATCCTGCAATCCCACTCCTAGGCATATATCCTGAGGAAACCAAAATTGAAAAAGACACTTGTATGCCATTGTTCATTGCAGCACTATTTACAATAGCTAGGACATGGACGCAACCTAGATGTCCATCGACAGATGAATGGATAAAGAAGTTGTAATACGTACACACAATGGAATAATACTCAGTCATAAGAAGGAACACATTTGAGTCAGTTCTGATGAGGTGGACTAACCTAGAAACTATTATACAGAATGAAGTGAGTCAGAAAGAGAAAGATAAATATCGTATTCTAATGAATATATACGGAATCTAGAAAAATGGTACTGAAGAATTTATTTACAGGGCATCAGTGGAGAAGCAGACATAAAGAACAGACTTATGGACGTGGGGAGAGGGTGAGATGTATGGAAAGAGTAACATGGAAACTTGCATTACCTTATGTAAAATAGACAATGGGAATTTGCTGTATGGCTCAGGAAACTCAAACAGGGGCTCTGTATCAACCTAGAGGGGTGGGAT
>NW_011495085.1:5522816-5525638 GCF_000754665.1 Bison bison bison
AAATAGGATGCTTTGGGGAAGTTTAACTATAATTAACAGTGGGTTATTTAACTAAATAGCATATAAATAAAGAAAATGTGCTAAATATTTCAATGATATATAAGATAACTTATATATGCATTTGTGATACATATATATATCTGAAATACATATATACTCATGTATATTATATAATATGTTTGAAAATTATAATTTATATAGATAAATATCAGTTGATGTGGCTTGATATAAATTTGTATAACTTTTCATAAATTATGCATTATTAAATTCACTATTTTGGAATTAACCCCACATGTTTTCTTTTATGCTCAAGAGTAGAGAAAAAATACAAAACTTTAAAGACACTCATTTCATTTTGTTTGAAATCATATTATCTTATTCAAGAAAGTGTCACAGATAAATGACAAACCAATTTTCACGGTCTTAACTAATCTAATAAAAAAAAAAAAAAGGTAAGGGAAAGCTCAGTCAGTTTAATTCAATAGCTCAGTTGTGTCCAACTCTTTGCAACTCCATAGACTGAAGCACAACAGGCTTCCCTGTCCATCACCAAATCCCAGAGCTTATGCAAACTCATGTCCATTGAGTCAATGATGCCATCCAACCATCTCATCCTCTGTTGTGCCCTTTTTCTCCTGCCTTCAGTCTTTCCCAGCATCAGGGTCTTTTCAAATGTATCAGTTCTTCTCATCAGGTATTGGAACTTCAGTTTCAGCATCAGTCCTAACAATGAATATTCAGGACTGATTTCCATTAGGACAGACTGGTTGGATCTCCTTGCAGTCCAGGGAACTCTCAAGAGTCTTCCCCAACACAACAGTTCAAAAGCATGAATTCTTCAGTGCTCAGCTTTCTTTGTGGTCCAAGTCTCACATCCATACATGACTACTGGAAAAAACTATAGCTTTGACTATGCACATCTTTGTCAGTTTAATAAGGAAAGCTCATTAATACTGAATAGTGAATAGATGTAGAAGAATGAAAATACTGAACACATCATAAGGAGTGATTTGAAATCTAATCTATGCATTATTTTGACCACCTGATACAAAGAACTCTGATACTTTGGCCACGTAATGCAAGGAACTGACTCTTTAGAAAAAACCCTGATGCTGGGAAAGATTGAAGATAGGAGGAGAAGGGGACAACAGAGGATGAAATGGTTGGATGGTATCACCGACTTGATGGACTTGAGTTTAAGCAAACTCTAAGAGTTGGTGATGCACAGGGAGGCCTGGCGTGCTGCAGTCCATGGGGTTGCAAAAAGTTGGACATGATTGAGCAACTGCACTGACCTGAACTGAACATAATTTTGACTCCTAGCTACAGTATCATGAAACATTTTGCATAAATCACAATCAGATTTAGAGACCCCTTTATCCCTCTTAATTCAAGGATTATTTAGAATTGTGTCAGTGGAACCCTGGGATGTAATGCCTTTCATGTTCATAGTCATTTTCAAAATGTTATGTGGGGAGGGGAGGAAAGTACAAAGAAGTTAAAGAATATTTTTTTAAAAAATATCTTCAGCATACCACTTCATGGATTTCAGAATTAGAGAATGTAATCAGAATAAAACTGAAATCCCAAACAACTAAAAGTGGTATATAAAGGTCAAAAGAGAAGATTCTGATCAATAAGTCCGAAGTTTTTAGTACATATTAGAGGATAACTTTCATTGGGTGATCGATCAAATTGCAAAAATAAGCAAGTTTTGGGGGGTCTGTTTTAAAACTCAAAGTTCTGAGTAATTTCAAATGAATTAACCAGGTAATTAGCAACTGCAAGAATGAGCATGAATGCTTCATATGTTTCCTCTACAAATATAGTTTGGAAGCTTGCACTCAAGATTCAGAGAGAAATAAAGCAATTACCTTTTTTTATGAAACTAGTGACAAGCATACAAAGCTTTAATGCTTAAATAATTTGCCCAAAGCCCAAGCCATTATAATTGCTAATGTCATTTCATGAAAAGGTACTTTAAATCATTTAAATTTCAAGAAATACAAGTTCTCTAAGTAAGAGCAAAAGGCAGTGCGATGGAATAAAACAACTTTGAGAGCGTGGAGGTGGTGTGGGGAGGGGTATGCATTTCAGACTGAAATTTGGTTTTTAGAGTTTGAATTTAATTTCTGTACTTATTTATCTAGCACTAGGAAACTTACCTAATTTCTCTTGGACACAGATTTTTCTTCTCTGAAACAGTATTGAGAAAACTATGTTGTAGTATTGTTGTAGGCATTCGTGTTGGATGGAAAGTCCTTTGCTCAGTGCCTGGCATTTAGAAAGACTCAATAAATTCTATCAATTATTTTGAACATAGAAAATTACTGGAAAAACTAAATAATAAAATAAACATAGATTTTCAGTTCTTAAAATCTCAAAATAATCATGTTACATTTGCATATAGGAAAATCCTGCTTAGGATAGAATGATCAAAGAAGTAATTTAGAAAGTCATAGGCAGTAATCTTGTATAGAATATTTTCTGAATATTTTATACCCATAGGGATACATAAATATTAAGGCAAGATAATGTACAAGACATCACATGGTAAAACTGCATATGTGTGCACGTTGGACTCTTTGCGATCCTATGGACTGTAGCCCTCCAGGCTCCTATGTTCAAGGGATTCTTCAGGCAAGAATACTGGAGTAGGTTGCCATGCCCTCTTCCAGGGGGACCTAACCCAAGAATCGAACATGGGTCTTACATCTTATATCTCCTGCATTGGTGGGCAGATTCTTTACCACTAGTACCTGGGAAGCCCCAGGTACTCATGGATTCCATAGTAACTTAGAATTTTTAAAGATGATTTCATT
>NW_011495085.1:5527865-5530592 GCF_000754665.1 Bison bison bison
AGGCTCCCCCATCCCTGGGATTCTCCAGGCAAGAACACTGGAGTGGGTTGCCATTTCCTTCTCCAATGCATGAAAGTGAAAAGTGAAAGTGAAGTCACTCAGTCCTGTCTGACTCTTAGCGACCCCATGGACTGCAGCCCACCAGGCTCTTCCATCCATGGGATTTTCCAGGCAAGAGTACTGGAGAGGGGAGCCATTGCCTTCTCCGGAAATTCAACTAGTGAAAGGAAAATAGTGAAATAAGGAAATTAACTAAATTGCTACACAACACCTTAAAGTTTATTTAAAGCAGAATTTAACACAAAACAACACAGCTTGATCTTTGCAGTTTTGCTAAGAACGTCATTGGAAGGAAAACATAACTTGTTGCTTTTCTAGGTATAGAAAATGGGTCAAGGTAGATCTTTTGAAATGCATATGCATTGTACATTTTGCAAATAGACCTTCTATTCCAAACTTTGGATTAAAAAAAAAGAAGTAAATCTTTATTGGCTCTTGAAATCCTCTCATTCATCCTCTTGATTTTGCTCTTGACTGCATCAGCAGCATGTCCCAATTTATTATCCTTAGCTTCTGTTTTTAAAATCCTGTTGGTCAGAGTTTGTCATCGTTGGTCTTACGGTTTTCTAAAGTGATTTAAATTACGTGTGCTTCCCTCCTCTGACATGTATGGTGTCTCACTCTCTGACTGTGACTTTCCAGCCTGTGGAGGAAATAGCCTCAAAATACCCTGAGAATATCTGCATCACAGACATAGAGAACAGACTTGTGGACACAGTGGGGATGGAGAAGCTGGGATGAATTGAGAGAGTTGCACTGAAACATATACGTTACTACATGTAAAATAGATAGTCAGTGGGAATTTGTTGTATGGCTCAGGGGTTCAAACTGGGTGCTGTGTGACAGCCTAGAGGGGTGGGATGGGGTGGGAGGTGAGAGGGAGATTCCAGAGGAAAGGGACATGTGTGTACTTCTGGCTGATTCATGTTGATGGATGGCAGAAACCAACACAACACTGTAGAGCAATTATCCTCCAATTAAAAATAAATTGTAAAATATACCCTGAGAAGTCATACTTCTAGAGGATTAGTGGGTCACCATAGCCAGGTTTTCTTTCTGTGGCCTGCAATGATATTTTTGCTGTAAAGCTGTGGACATAGTGATGACTGATGACAGGAGAGAAGAGCCAATTATTTATCAAAAACTATCTGTGGTAGACATGACTTTTCCTTGGGAACCTCTCTTAATCTTCCATGTGAAAACAGCTTTTGTTTTATGGGAGTAAATATTTAGTAAATATTTTAGCAAATCCCAGATATGTTCAATTCAATAAGGTCCTAAGCTCAGCTCTTCCTGAATAGTTGTCTATTTAGTCCACTAGAGCACAGACTTTACACCATACACAGCCATTTATTTTCCTTACTGTTTAAAACCCTAAACTTGAACACTCAGCTGGTGTCCTATACCTTATGTTTTTTCTATAATTGATGCTGCTGTAAGTATTCAAATTTAAAATTATTGCATAACAGTGCTACACTAGTTTAGGGCTTCCCTGGTGGCTCAGACAGTAAAGCATCTGCCTACAATGTGGGAGACCAGGGTTTGATCCCTAGGCCAGGGAGATCTCCTGAAGAAGGAAATGGCAACCCACTTCAGTACTCTTGCCTGGAAAATCCCATGGATGGAGGAACCTCATAGGCTACAGTCCATGGGGTCGCAAAGAGTCAGACATGACTGAATGATTTCACTTCACTTCATACTAGTTTAACATTTCTTTTCTACTTCAGTCCTTCTTCTGTTTTTTTTTTTTTTTTTGGCTTTAGCATTCCATCTAGAATTTTCTGTTGGTTTTTGTTGTATTTGTGATGGGTATTATGCCTTTGAGATTAGTAATAAAAATCGGAATAGATTTGGTATTGATAACTGCCAATGATTTTATGTTTACCATGAGCTAAGTTTTGCTAGGCTGATTGATCATGGATATTAAATAATTAGAAGTATGTGTTAGTTGCTCAGTTGTGTCTGGCTTTTTGTAAATAATTACAAAATAATTAAAATAATTTGTAAATAAGTGCAAAAGATAATAATTAGATAAACACAAATATACTAAAATGTAACTTTTAAATCAAGTCCTAAATTGTTAGACAACTGTCATCATTACCAAAAGACTATTCGCAGGTCATTTACTTATTTATTCAATGACTTCAGTCACTGTGTCTTTGAATAATGGCCTGAAAAAAAAAGACATTTCACTTCATGGATCTCTACTGTAAATTTTAGTTTTCTTTTTTCAGCTTCCCATCTTTATTCCCACCCCAGTCATTCAGCATTATCATATAAATGAAGTGTCTACATTTTATTTTTTCATATCCTATTACTGGATTGTTTTAACCTAATTGGTTGTGGACATAATTGATCGAATTTTAAAACAATTCCTAATCTCCTCTACTGACCTCAAGTGACAAGTAAATAGGAAAAAGGTATAAAACTACATGGATCTTCCAAATCCACAGCTATTTATGTTATGCTATTAACTGAGGTTCCCAAAGAAGAAGTGTATTAATTTCCCCCTTTTTGAAGATACAGTTCAGTTCAGTCACATGGTCATGTCTAACTCTTTGCAACCCCATGGACTGCAGCACATCAGTCTCCCTGTCGATTACCAACTCCCAGAGCTTGCTCAAATTCATGTCCATCAAGTCGGTGATGCCATCCAACCATCTCATC
>NW_011495085.1:5531305-5544872 GCF_000754665.1 Bison bison bison
ATATAAGTTAAATAAGCAGGGTGACAATATACAGCCTTGATGTACTCCTTTCCCAATTTGGAACCAGTCTGCTGTTCCATGTGTGGTTCTAACTGTTGCTTCTTGACCTGCATACAGACTTCTCAGAGGCAGGTAAGGCGGTCTGGTATTCCCATTTTTTGAAGAATTTTCCACAGCTATTTGTGATCCACCCAGTCAAAGACTTTGGTGTAATCAATAATGCAGAAGAAGATGCTCTTCTGGAATTCTCTTGCTTTTTCTATGATCCAATGAATGCTTGCAATTTGATCTCTCATTCTCTGACTTTTCTAAATCCAGCTAACATCTGGAAGTTCACAGTTTATGTCTATTGAAGCCTGGCTTGGAGAATTTTGAGCATTACTGTGCTAGCGTGTGAGATGAGTGCATTTATGCATTAGTTTGAGCATTCTTTGGCATTGCCTTTCTTTGGGATTGGAATGAAATCTGACCTTTTCCAGTCCTGTGGCCACTGCTGAGTTTTCCCAATTTGATGGCGTATTGAGTGCAGAACATTATCAGCATCATTGTTTAGTATTTGAAATAGCTCAACTGGAATTCCATCACCTCCATTATCTTTCTTCATAGTGATGTTTCCTAAAGCCCACTTGATTTTGCATTGAGGAATGTCTGGCCCTAGGTGAGTGGTCACAGCATCATGATTAACTGGGACATGAAGATCTTTTTTGTCTTTAACTGGGACCTGAAGATCTTTTTTGTATAGTTCCTTTTGTATTTTTTCCACCTCTTCTTAATATCTTTACTTCTGTTAGGAGATACAACAGTACACAAATTCAGTTTGGCAGGCAGCCTTTTCTACAAGCCAGTCCACACAAAAGGCATTAGTCTAATTAAATTAGGGTGGCAAGCCACTCCAGTACTCTTGCCTAGAAAATCCCATGGATGGAGGAGCCTGGTAGGCTGCAGTTCATGGGGTCGCTATGAGTTGGACGTGACTGAGCAACTTCACTTTCACTTTTCCCTTTCACACAATGGAGAAGACAATGGCAACCCACTCCAGTGTTCTTGCCTGGAGAATCTCAGGGACAGCAGAGCCTGGTGGGCTGCCATCTATGGGGTCACACAGAGTTGGACACGACTGAAGGACTTAGCAGCAGCAAATCCACAAATTAGCAAGCAAAGTTAGAAAAATAAATATTAGTTTCAAAACCTTTCATCTAGCTCCTCTTGAATTTTTTCCAGAAACTATTTTGTAGTAAAAACTTTGATTTAAAGCTTTCCAAAATTTGGAGATCAATAATTGTTTTCTAATCACTAAGAAATACATTAAGCTCTGTATTAATTGCATTGCCACCTATCTGTATTGAACTCTTTTCTAATTTTAATATACGCAAAGTTTAGAATAGCTATTTCCTATTTTTATATGAAATGCTTACATATTTAGGGTTACATTAAGTGAGGGTTTATAACAATAATGATAGTGCTCCTAGTGTCCATTACTTTCAGTTGCCATAGTATTAATCTAATAATCCAGAAGTTTTTAAACTCATAAGACTTGAATTAAGTCCTCAAAACTAATCAACTATTTCTTATTTGTACTCACAGCTCATATTCAGGCAGTCTTACTTTAGAGCCATTAATCTATTTTTCTTTAATTATGCTTTTATTCTTGATTTTTTTACTCTGAAATTTTCTTATAAATATAGAAATTTTTACAAGAAACCATAAAGAAACTTTAAACGTCAGCAATCTAGTGTATTAGATATGAAACACAACTAGTACTGTTTTATTTACTTATTTTTATTAATTTTCATTGGCATATAGTTGCTTCACAGTGTTCTGTTAATTTCTACTGTACAGCAAAGTGAATCAGCTGTACCTGTACATATATCTCCTATTTGTGGAATTTTCTTCCCATTTAGGTCACCACAGAGCATGGAGTAGAGATCCCTGTGCTCTACAGTAGGTTTACATTAGTTATTTATTTTATATTAATACACACATTGTATCAATAGTGTGCATTTGTCAATCCCAGTCCCCCAATTCATTCCACAACTCCCTTCCCTTTTGATATCCAGACACTTATTTCCATGTCTGTGTCCATATTTCTGGCTTGCAAATAATATCATCTATATCATTTTTCTAGATTTCACATGTATGTATTAATTTAAGATATTTGTTTTTCACTTTCTGACTTACTTCACTCTGTATGAAAGTTTCTAGGTACCACCAGTTTAACTGCTTATAGCAGCACCTGTTCAATCTAGGTGGACTCAACTGTGTTCTTTGCTTAGGGCTTCAAAATCCAAGATGAAAGTGATGACCAGGCTGACATCTTACATGGAGGATCTGGCAGGGAGAATCTGATTTCAAACTCTGTTGGGTTTTTAACTAAATACAGTTCCTTGCTGTTTGTCTCCCATAGCCTGAGATTTGGAGAAAGCAATGGCAACCCACTCCAGTACTCTTGCCTGCAAAATCCCATGGATGGAGGAGCCTGGTAAAGGCTGCAGTCCATGGGATTGCTAAGAGTTGGACACGACTGAGCAGTTTCACTTTCACTTTTCACTTTCATGCATTGGAGAAGGAAATGGCAACCTACTCCAGTGTTCTTGCCTGGAGAATCCCAGGGACAGGGGAGCCTGGTGGGCTGCCATCTATGGGGTTGCACAGAGTCGGACATGACTGAAGCGACTTAGCAGCAGCAGCAGCAGCCTGAGATTCTCATTCTGCTACAGACTGATGGTTGAGAGTCACTGTCTGCTCATAGGACCAGCTCTCAGGTCCTTCCCCTCTTGCTTCTTCCATCTTAAAGCCCACAACAGAATATCCTCTCATGCCAACATTTTCTCAACACATCCAGTCTCTTTAATTTCTTCTTCTGCTACCAGACAAAGAAAATTTGCTTTTAAAAAGCTTATGTGATTAGATTGGGCCAATCTGTCCATTTGATACTTTTTACTTCTGCATTTAAAAATAATTTCCTGCATTTCTAAAGCTTTCTATATTCATATTTTTCTTATATTAAAAAAAAAAAAACAAATGCTTATTTTGAAATAGAGTTTGATCTTCCTTTGTATACTTTTTAAAAGACTTTTTGAAGTGAATCATTTTAAACTCTTTATTGAATTTGTTAAAACATTGTTTCTGTTTGTTGTTTGTTTGTTTTTTGGAGAGGTGGTTGTGAAACATGTGGAATCTTGGCTCCCTAACCAGGGATTGAATTCACACCCCCTGAACTGGAAGACAGAGTCTTAATCACTGGACCATCAGGGAAGTCCCTTACCTTGTATACCTTTATATTGGGCATTTAAATGAATAAGTAATATTATTCTTGGGTAGCAGGGCTTCCTTGGTGGATCAGATGGTAAAGAATCTGCCTACAATGTGGGAAACTTGGATTCAATCCCTGGGTTGGGAAGATCCCCTGGAGCAGGGCACGGCAACCCACTCCAGTATTCTTGCCTGGAGAATCCCATGGATAGGGGAGCTGGTGGGCCACAGCCCATGGCATTGCAAAGTCAGTTGTGTAACACGAGAAAATTGATAATTTTGTGGAAGCCCAGCTTGTGAACTACCAGTTAGATGGGTGAAGATATCTCATTATCCAGGGCTTGTTGAGGGACAAATATTTCAGATACTTCATTTCTTAGCACCCTGTGCGTGGTGGACAGTTACACCTAACTTAGACTCGCCTTACCTGGTGACCTGCCCTGGAATATTGTATCCAACTACTGAACATTTTTAAATCTAATTATGCAGAGAAGGAAGAGTTATTTTACTTTGACAGCACAGTGTTAGCAGCAAACCTATAGTTTCCCAACAATCAGATGTATTATAATAACAACTACCCAATTTTCTCCCCAAATTGTGATAGTTTTAGAAAAATAATGTCAAAAAATTTCCGCAGGGCCAGTTCAATGAACAGGGATTTTATTACCATCATTATGACTATGTGAACATCAGTTTTCAAAGTATAACCCCTAAAAAGTCTTGACAAGATTTCTTTTTAGCTGCCTGAAAACACTTCAGAGTAACCAGAGACATTCTGGTTAAGAGTGGAAATGGAAAACAGAAAAGACAAAATGGTGAAACTTAAAATATGTTAAACTCTGATTATACTAACACCCGTGTTAGTAGATCACTTCCTATAAAGTAATTTCAGATGCTTATTAAAGAAGAGAGTTTATTTAGTATCAAAATTTTATTTAAAAGTACATTATTATATATTAGAATTATTCAAATGAGCCCTTAAATAATGAATTAAAATTTTTAACTTCGAAAGAAAAGTCACAAAGAATCAGAGTATTTTTAATTTTTTTTTATTGGAGAATAATTGCTTTGCAATATTCTGTGGGTTTCTGCCATACATCAACATGAATCAACCATAGGTATACATATGTCTCCTCCTCCTTGAACCTCCCTCCCATCTCCTAGGTTGTCATAGAACACCAGGTTAAGCTCCCTGTGTCAAAAAATGGGCAGAGTATTTCTACAACTAGTTCTCATGTTTTGATTTTTTGTGTGTGTGTCTTTTCCCTATTAATGTAAAATTTTATATTTTATTTTTCACTGAACTCTTATCTCCTCAGTTGGAAACCACTCACTCTGTCCTGTTGCTTCTACTGCAAATAAAATTTGGTCTAAAAATGTCCTGATTATTTGTTGATGTAAAGAATATTTGTTGATGTAAAGAATACTGAAATATTCTTTTAATATGAAGTAAATGAAATGTGGTAGAAAACACCCTGGATTTAGGTGTTCTCTGTCTTCACAGAGTTGTTTAACACTGGGACACCTTAACTCTCAAATTTTACTCAGTCATGAAATAAATATTAAAATAGCCATACCATAAGCTTACTGTGAGAAATATTAAATCTGTAATATATGTCAAATATTTTGTTCAATAAAAATATTTTCCCTGCAGCAGACTCTTATTTGCTGTTGTGATACTTGATTTTAAATGACTTTGACTATCTGAGTGGACAGCAGCTGTTTATTTTAAACCTGGATAGTGATCCTAAAACTTAAATATTGTACTTTCCTATTTAGGAGTGAATGATGGACGAACCCACCAGTTTATGAGGATTCAACTCAGAGTTCACTTGCCTTAGAGTTTTAAAATCATAGTAGTTTCACATGTGAAGGACAGAGAAGCCTGGTGTGATGCAGTCCATGAGGTTACAAAGAGTCAGACACGACTGAGTGATTGAATAACAACACAGTCTTTTCACCATACTGAACCCCAAATAGGAAATGTTCTTATCTAAATTATTTAAATCCCTAAAGAAGTTTCATGTCAATTTTTAGAATATTTGTAAAAAAACCAACCATCTGAATTATTTATCTCTTGATAGGTCTTTATGAATAGGTTAACCTTAGAAATATTTTAACCTCTCATTGTTTAATATTGAATAATACTAAAAGATGTAGGATGTTGATTGTTTTGGAAGCAGAAGAAAATGGCAGAAGAGTAAGACAGGGAGATCACCAGCCTCCCCAAAAATACATCAAAAACTCATTAAGATATGGAACAACTCCTACAAAGCAACCTCTTGGTGACAGCAGAAGACCCCAGGCCTCCAGGGTAACAGTCTAAGCAACGTGAAAAGAGGTAGGAGAGAGGATGGAGACCTAAAAAGGGGAAAGACAGAAGTTCTGGGCGCGACCTTTTGCCCCGAAGGAGGGAGGGAGTCCTGAAACAGGAGGAGTTTCCGTGCACAGGGAAGCTCCCTTGCAGGCGGGCCCAAGGAGATGTGCAGTCTCCCAAAGCAAGCAGGGACTTACAGGTCCGGAAACAGAGAAAGCTGCACTTCTCAGCCCAATAACAGCTCAAAGACTGTGCCCCAACTGGACGGCGGGCTCAGGGAACTGAGAGTGGGGAGACATATTAACCTCTCCAGCACATACAACCCTTCTGGCACAGAGAGGGGCCCAAATGTGGCATGGCATACAAATCCCTAAAGGGCAAACAACCCTCACAGTGCAAAGGGCAGCCCTGGGTGCAAAGAGAGAGAGAGAGGGGCATACGAACTTGGGCAGTGCACACAACCCTCATGGCACACAGGGCAGGCCAGGGGACCCGAAAGAGGAACACATAAATCCCACAACAAAGAGGGCAGACTGGTGAGACAAAACAAGGACACACAAACCCTGCAACATGGAGGGCAGGCACATGGAGCAGACAAAAGTGAACACAAACCCTGCGAAGCTGAAGGCAGACCAGGGGAGCCGAGACAAGTGCACACAAGCCCCACAACAGAGAGGATGAGCTTAGAAAGCTGAGACAAGTGAAGAAAAACCCCACGAAGAAGAGGGCGTGCCTGGGGAGTGGAGACAAGTGCACACAAGCCCCTTGACACAGAGGGTGGGCCTGGAGAACAGAGAAAAGTGTGCACAAGCCCTGAGATATAGAGGGTGAACTCAGGGGGCTAAGGGAAGCCCATACAAGTCTCCACGATACACAGGGTACAAGGAAATATCCACACAAGCCCATACCTACGAAGCTTTCATCAGCAGTGCAGGGCGGGACAGGGGAACAGAAGCACCAGCAATGATCCCAGGGACAAGTAGGGGTCTGGCAGCAGTGAAGATATGCTGACAGGGAAATTTTGAAGCAGCTGTAGAAATAGATGTGTCTAATGCAGAGTACATCATGAGAAATGCTGGGCAGGAAGAAGTGCAAGCTGGATTCAAGATTGCTGGGAGAAATATCAATAACCTCAGATATGCAGATGACACCACCCTTATAGCAGAAAGTGAAGGGGAACTAAAAAGCCTCTTGATGAAAGTGAAAGAGGAGAATGAAAACGTTGGCTTAAAACTCAACATTCAGAAAACTAAGATCATGGCACCTGGTTTCATGGGAAATAGATGGGGAAACAGTGGAAACAATGTCAGATTTATTTTTTTTTTGGGGGGGGGCCTCCAAAATCACTGTAGATGGTGACTGCAGCCATGAAATTAAAAGACGCTTACTCCTTGGAAGAAAAGTTATGACCAACCTAGATAGCATATTGAAAAGCAGAGACTACTTTGCCAACAAAGGTCCATCTAGTCAAGGCTATGGTTTTTCCTGTCTGGTCATGTATGGATGTAAGGGTTGGACTGTGAAGAAAGCTGAGCACCAAAGAATTGATGCTTTGAACTGTGGTGTTGGAGAAGACTCCTGAGATTCCCTTGGACTGCGAGGAGATCCAACCAGTCCATTCTAAAGGAGATCAGCCCTGGGATTTCTTTGGAAGGAATGATGCTGAAGCTGAAACTCCAGTATTTTGGCCACCTCATGTGAAGAGTTGACTCATTGGAAAAGACTCTGATGCTGGGAGGGATTGGGGGCAGGAGGAAAAGGGGACGACAGAGGATGAGATGGCTGGATGGCATCACCGACTCTATGGACATGAGTTTGAGTGAACTCCGGAAGATGGTAATGGACAGGGAGGCCTGGCATGCTGCGATTCATGGGGTCACAAAGAGTTGGACACAACTGAGCAACTGAACTGAACTGAACTGAACTGAACACTGCCAAAGCCAGAAGGACTGTCCAAAGGCATAAAGAACCCATAGACACCTCAAAACCTACTACTGGACACTGCACTGCCCTTCAGAGACACGAGGTCCAGCTTCATCAACTAAAACACAGGTACAAGCTCCCCCAACCAGGAAAACATCACAGGACACTAACCCAACCCCATCCATGGAGGCAGATTCCACAACCAAGTAAACGTATGACCTTGAGAACCTTGTTTTCCCCTTTTTATCTTATAAATCACACTATTTATTTCTCCTACATATATCCACCTTCATGTTAGCCTTTTGTGGTGCTATGGAGTTTTCCCCTTGTTTTTCTTGTTTAAAAAAAAAACAAAATCATCATTTTAATTATTTTTTTTTCTTTTTCACCCTCTTTTTCTTTTTTTGATGACTTTTTTGATTTCTGTCTTTGATATATTCAACTGCTTTTCCTATAGTTCTTTATCGGGTTTTCCAATAGTTCTTTACATGATGATCCAAAACCTATGAGATTCAGTGAAAGGTGTTCTAAGAGGGAAACTTATAGAGAAACAATCATACCTCAGTTCAGTTCAGTTCAGTTGCTCGGTTGTGTCAGACTCTGTGCGACCCAATGGACTGCAGCATGCCAGGCTTCCTGTCTACCACCAATCCCTGGAGCTTACTGAAACTCATGTCCATGGATTCAGTGATGTCCCTTTCTACTCTTGTCTTCTATCTTTCCGAGCATCAGGGTCTTTTCCAATGAGTCAGTTCTTCACATCAGGTTGCCAAAGTATTGGAATTTCAGCTTCAGCATCAGTCCTTCCAATGAATATTCGGGACTCATTTTCTTTAGGATGAACTGGTTGAATCTCCTTGCAGTCCAAAGGACTCTCAAGAGTCTTCTCCAACACTACAGTTCAAAAGCATCAATTATTTGTTACTCAGATTTCTTTATAGTCCAGCTCTCACATCCATATATGACTACTGGAAAAACTATAGCTTTGGAGAGAACAAGATGGTTTACCTTGATTACATCTTTACACAGATACATCAGGAATACACCTTCAGGCACAGAAGTACATGCAGAACACCACCTGAGAGTGGATAGGAGGACTTGACCAGTGGAAAAGAATATATAGAACTCCACAAAACTCAGAAGGACAAAAGAACAAGGGGGAAAAACTGGAGTATTAGTAGGACTGGACCTACCCTTGGCAGGTGGGAAACTGACCCAGGGGCCCGATCCCCACAGCAGGGCCATTGTCTGAGTCAGAAGAGAAACATTTAAGGATGAGACTGAAACAGCTGATCTGTGGCAGCCTAAATGAAATGAGAATCAGACAGTTCTTGCCATAGCCATTCATACACCAGGGAGGAATGCAGGTCTCCTGGAAGAGTGGCTGGGAGCTGGAGTTTAGGGATTGTGAAGCAATCCCAGTGGGAGGGCTGCTGTTGACTGCAGAGAAAAGAATGGAGGGGATGTGAGGGAGGAGATCATGATGGGAAGTGCCAGTTGAGGAAAGCCAGAAAGCCATGGAAGCAAGGCAATACTGCTGAGTCATGCACAGAGGGTGGAGCCATCACCATAGCCTCTCTCTCTCCACATGCCAGCATTGGCAGCTGATCAATAGAGAATCTGGCCCAGCAAACACCTGATGCACTGAACTTCAGAGTAGGATCCCACCAGGGTGCCCCTTTAAGTGCCTGATGCGCTGATCTACAGAGTAGGACCTCAGTCAGGGGGGGACCCCTCTATGTGCCTGACATGCCGAACAACAGAGAAGGACCCCAGGCAAGGGATCCCTTTAAGTGCCTGAATGGGTTGAGCTATGGAGAAAGACTGGCCAAAGAGGCCTTCTGATCACCAGCTACAAGAGGCTTGAAAAAAGACTCTGATAGAGACACAACTCCTGCCATGGAGGTAGTTTGTGCCCCTGAACACTTGGGGCTGCCAGGGTGCCTGCAAGCGAAGCAGCTGCACCACTTTTGTGCATAACTCTCACTGAAGCAGAGCTGCCCCAGGCAAAAAAAAAAAAAAGTCTTGTGTTTATGCATGCAGGATCACTTCGTCCTGTCTGACTCTTTGCGACCCCGTAGACTGTGTCTTGCCAGGCCTCTGTCAGGGCATTCTTCAGGCAAGAATACTGCAGCGTGTTGGCCAATACTGGTTGCCATACCCTTCTAAAGCACTATATTACCTCCTGCCCTAGCCGCCAACTCCCCTGAGTACCTGGTGCTGCCAGAACCCTTATGATCCAAGCAGCTGCACCACTTCCACACCTGGCCCTTACAGGGGCAAACCCAAGCCCTCCAGGGCAGCCTCAGGAGCTAAACCCCGTGAATGACCCATATGTAGAGGTGGAAATAAAACCACAATTGAAACCCAGGGGTAGCGTGGCTAAGGAAGAAGACCCAAAACCTTCCCACCAGCTGTACCAGCTGCAGATTAAATCCACATGATCAACTAAGAAGACTCTGTGTCTATGGAATATATAACAGGACATTGTGAGTTCCCACAAAAGAAAACACACTAGCTCTGATAGCATGGGCATTGGAGGCAAAAACACCCAGGAGTAGGACCAGATTAGAATCTGAGCAGCTCCCATAGCAGATCCAGAGATCAGTATAGTGTTGGAGGGCATCCTAGGGAGGTGAGGTGGACTGTGATTCCCAGCGTGGGAAAGGACTCTGACAGCAGTGACTCAAGAAAAGTATTATTATTCTTATTTTTTATTTGTTCTGTAGATTCTTTTGGATATTTTTTCTGCTTTCTTTCATTTCCCCCCCTCTGTTGTAGTTGTCGATTTTATTGGCACTAAGAAATCCAACTAAGCATTTGAGTTTTTTTTTTTCTTTTTCTTTTTCCTCAGTCACATTTTTTATTGTTGTCATAAACCTCTGCCTCTACGATGAGCTTTTGCAGTTCTCTGGAGTTCTCCTCTTTTTCTTTCTTTCTTTTTTAATTCTTTTCTCTTTTTTAATTTTAATTTTTTAAACCTATTATTATTTTTTCTACATTTATTCCTTTGTTTGCTTTTTCTTTGCCTGGAAAATCCCATGGACAGTGGAACCTGGTAGACTATAGTCCATGGGGTCGCAAAGAGTCAGACATGACTGAGCAATTTCACTTTCACTTGCTTTTCCTACTGCTCTTTGCCCCTTGCAGTTTATCTTTAATGTATATAAATTTTCTTTATCTACCTCTATTTAACTTTGAATGTCTTTTCTTTCTTTCCTTTCCTCTCAACATATTTGTTAGTTTTGTTTTTATTGCTTTATTTCCCAATTGGCACCTTGCTTTAGTTTTGTTTCCCAGTTTGTGCTTTAATTAGTTTTGTTCTGGTAAATAATTTTTGGTTTCCTTTGTTCACCAGGTCAAAATATTGTATTTAATTTTTGTTGGATTGTTTTGATTTTGCTTATGGGTGTATATGTATATATGTACATTCAGTCAAACTTTCTATTGTTGTTATAAAACTCTGCCTCTACATTGGGCTTTTGCAGTTCTGAGGAGTTTTCCTTTTTTTTCCTTTTTTCTTTCTTCCATTGTTTTCCTCTTTTATTTATAATTTTAATTTTTACTTTTTTTAATCCTATTATATTTTTTCTACATTTATTCCTTCATTTGTTTTTCCTACTGTTCTTTTCCCCTTGCATTTACTCTTTAATGTATATAAATCTTCAACTACCTCTATTTAAATTTGCATATCTATTCTATCTTTCTTTTCTTTCTTTCCTTTCCTCTCAATATATTTGATAGTTTTGTTTTCATTGATTTATTTCCCCACTTGGCACCTTGCTTTAATATTGTTTTCCAGTTTTTGCTTAAGTTAATTTTGTTCTTAACTAGTAATTATAATTTTTTTATTTCCTTTCTTTCCCGGATCAATCTACTGTACTTTAGTTTTGTTGGACTGTTTTCACTTTGCTCATAGGTGTATATCTATATGCATATATTCCATTATTTTAAGTATTATTTGCCTGATTTTGTAACTGCCATTTGTCTGGGATTCATTTTTGGTTTCTCGTTTTTGAATATTTGTTTTACTCTCCCTTAATGCCATAACAAACCACTTGTGGAATTTGTTCCTGACCAGAGATCAAACCCTGAGCCTTTGGAATAGGAGCACTGACTTCAACACTACCAGAGAACTAACCCTCAGGGGTATCAAATAGTGAGAATTCACATATAGGAAACCACTTGAATACAAGACCCAGCATCGCCCAAACACCAGTAACACCCTGTGAAAGACGCCTCATCTAAACAACAAACAAAACAAAAACACAAACCAAATAATCAGCAGAAAAGAGTACTGCCTCACTCAGCGTTGCCCATCAGAAGAAAAACAGACAAAGAAACAAAGATACAGTACAAATCTCACACTATAAGAAGCTCAAACAAACCACTGGATGAACCTTAGGGAGGCAAAAACCAAAAGGAAGAAAGAATTCTACCTTTTTCAAGGAAATAATTCAACTTTACTGAAGCCTGGGAAAAGCAGACCTGAAACACAATAACTTAAAAAAAAAAAAAAAGAAAGGCAGAGAAATAGTGCAAAAATGACGGAACAAACGAGAAACACAGAGGTCCATATAAATGAAAAGGAAATAGGAAAATTACGTGAGAAAGAATTCAGAATAATGATAGTAAAGATGATCAAAAACTTTGAAAGCAAAATGAAAAAAAATACAAGAATCAATTAACAAAGACCTAAAAAAATTAAAGAATAAGCATACAGGGACAAACAACACAATATTGAAATCAAAAACACTCAAGAAGGAATCCATAGCAGAATATCTGAAGCAGAATGAATCAGTGAGCTGGAAGATAAAAAGGTGGAAATAAATTCTGATGAGCAGAATAAAATAAAAAGAATGAAAAGAGCTGAGGAAAATCTCAGAGACCTCTGGGACCATATCAAATGCACCAACATTCAAATTATAGGGGTCCCAGAAGAAGAGAAAAAGAAAAAGTATAAGAAAATTTGTGAAGAGATTTTAGTTGAAAATTTCCCCAACATGGAAATGGAAATAGCCAATCCAGATCAAGAGACACAAAGAGTCCTATACAGGATAAACCTAAGGAGAAAAACGCCAACACACGTACTAATCACACTAGCAAAGACTAAACACAAAGAAATAAAAGCAGCAAGGGAGAAACAACAAGTAACATACAAAGGAAACCCCATATTCTGAATACCTTATCTTTCAGCAGAAACTCTGCAGGCCAGAAGGGAATGGCAAGACATATTTAAAGTGCTGAAAAGGGAAAATCTACAACCAAGATTACTGTATCTGGCAAGGATCTCATTCAAAATTGAGGGAGGAATCAACAGCTTTTCAGACAAGCAAATGTTAAGAGAATTCAACCAGTTTTACAACAAATGTTAAACGGACTTATACACTCAAAAATACAACAGAAGAAAAAAGATCTACAAAATCAACCCCAAACAATTAGAAAATGTCTATATGAACATATATATCACTAATTACTTTAAATAAAAATGGATTAAATGGTCCAACCAAAAGATACAGACTGGCAGAATGGATACAAAAATAAGACACACATATATGCTGTCTACAAGAAACCAACTTCAGACCTCAAGATACATGTAGACTGAAAGTGCGAGGATGGAAAAAGGTATTCCAGGCAAATGGGAAGCAAAAGAAAGCTGGAGTAGCAATCCTCATATCAGAAAAAATAAACCTTAAAATAAAGAATATTACAAGAGATAAAGAAGGACACTACATAATGATCAAGGATTCAATCCAAGGGGGAGACATAACAATTGTAACTATCTAAACCATTCATTATCACAGTAATCCAAGTCTATGCCCCAATTAGTAACGCTGAAGAAGCTGAAGTTGAACAGTTCTATGAAGACCTACAAGACCTTTCAGAAATAACACCCAAAAAAAGATGTCCTTTTCATTATAGGGGACTGGAATGCAAAAGTAGGAAGTCAAGAAACACCTGGGGTAACAGGCAAATTTGGCCTTGGAATATGGAATGAAGCAGGGCAAAGTCTAACAGAGTTTTGCCAAGAGAATACACTGGTCATAGCAAACACCATCTTCCAACAACACAAGA
>NW_011495085.1:5544972-5545811 GCF_000754665.1 Bison bison bison
AGGGCAAAGTCTAACAGAGTTTTGCCAAGAGAATACACTGGTCATAGCAAACACCATCTTCCAACAACACAAGAGAAGACTCTATACATGGACATCACCAGATGGTCAACACTGAAATCAGATTGATTATATTCTTTGCAGCCAAAGATGGAGAAGCTCTATACAGTCAGCAAAAACAAGACCGGGAGCTGACTGTGGCTCACATCATGAACTCCTTATTACCAAATTCAGATGAAACTTGAAGAAAGTGGGGAAAACCACTAGACCATTCAGGTATGACCTAAATCAAATCCCTTATGATTATACAGTGGAAGTAAGAAATAGATTTATGGGACTAGATCTGATAGATAGAGTGCCTGATGAACTTTGGATGGAGGTTCGTGACATTGTACAGGAGACAGGGATCAAGATCATCCCCATGGAAGACAAATGGAAAAAAGCAAAATGGCTGTCTGGGGAGGCCTTATAAATAGCTGAAAAAAAGAGAAGCAAAAGAAAGAGAAAAGGAAAGATATAAGTATCTGAATGCAGAGTTCCAAAGAATAGCAAGGATAGATAAGAAAGCCTTCCTCACCAATCAATGCAAAGAAATAGAGGCAAACAACAGAATGGGAAAGACTAGAGATTGCTTCAAGAAAATTAGAGATACCAAGGGAATATTTCATGCAAAGATGGGCTCAATAAAGGACAAAATGGTATGGACCTAAGCAGAAGATATTAAGAAGAGGGGGCAATAATAGACAGAAGAACTATACAAAAAATATCTTGATGACCAAGATAATCATGATGGTGTGATCACTCACCTAGAGCCAGCATTCCTGGAATATGAAGTCAAGTGG
>NW_011495085.1:5545911-5546450 GCF_000754665.1 Bison bison bison
AGTACATCATGAGAAATGCTGGACTAGAAGAAGCACAAGCTGGAATCAAGATTGCCGGGAGAAATATCAATAACCTCAGATATGCAGATGACACACCCTTATGGCAGAAATGAAGAGGAACTAAAAAGTCTCTTGATGAAAGTGAAAGAGGAGAGTGAAAACGTTGGCTTAAATCTCAACATTCAGAAAACGAAGATCATGGTATCTGGTCCCATCACTTCATGGGAAATAGATGAGGAAACAGTGGAAACAGTGTCAGACTTTGTTTTTTTGTGCTCCAAAGTCACTCGAGATGGTGATTGCAGCCATGAAATTAAAAGACACTTACTCCTTGGAAGGAAAGTTATGACCAACCTAGATAGCATATTCAAAAGCAGAGACATTACTTTGTTCAACAAAGGTCCGTCTAGTTAAGGCTCTGGTTTTTCCAGTGGTCATGTATGGATGTGAGAGTTGGACTGTGAAGAAGGCTGAGCGCTGAAGAATTGATGCTTTTAAACTGTGGTTTTGGAGAAGTCTCTTGAGAGTCCCTTGGACTG
>NW_011495085.1:5546550-5547229 GCF_000754665.1 Bison bison bison
GCATCACTACAAACAAAGTTAGTGGAGGTGATGGAATTCCAGTTGAGCTATTCCAAATCCTGAAAGATGATGCTGTGAAAGTGCTGCACTCAATATGCCAGCAAATTTGGAAAACTAAGCAGTGGCCACAGGACTGGAAAAGGTCAGTTTTCATTCTAATCCCAAAGAAAGGCAATGCCAAAGAATGCTCAAACTACTGCACAGTTGCACTCATCTCACATACTAGTAAAGTAATACTTAAAATTCTCCAAGACAAGCTTCAGCAATATGTGAACTGTGAATTTCAAGATGTTCAAGCTGGTTTTGGAAAAGGCAGAGGAACCAGAGATCAAATTGCGAACATCTGTGTGATCATCAAAAGAATTCCAGAAAAACATCTATTTCTGCTTTATTGACTATGCCAAAGCCTTTGACTATGTGGATCACAATAAACTGTGGAAAATTTGGAAAGAGATGGGAATACCAGAGCACCTGACCTGCCTCTTCAGAAACCTATATGCAGATCAGGAAGCAACAGTTAGAACTGGACATGGAACAACAGACTGGTTCCAAAAAGGAAAAGGAGTTCGTCAAGGCTGTATATTGTCACCCTGCTTATTTAACTTCTATGCAGAGTACATCATGAGAAATGCTGGACTAGAAGAAGCACAAGCTGGAATCAAGATTGCCGGGAGAAATA
>NW_011495085.1:5547329-5559861 GCF_000754665.1 Bison bison bison
TTGTTCAACAAAGGTCCGTCTAGTTAAGGCTCTGGTTTTTCCAGTGGTCATGTATGGATGTGAGAGTTGGACTGTGAAGAAGGCTGAGCGCTGAAGAATTGATGCTTTTAAACTGTGGTTTTGGAGAAGTCTCTTGAGAGTCCCTTGGACTGCAAGGAGATCCAAAGAGTCCATTCTAAAGGAGATCAGTCCTGGGTGTTCTTTGGAAGGACTGATGCTGAAGCTGAAACTCTAATACTTTGGCCACCTCATGCGAAGAGCTGACTCATTGGAAAAGACTCTGATGCTGGGAGGGATTGGGGGCAGGATGACATGGGGATGACAGAGGATGAGATGGCTGGTTGGCATCACCAACTCTATGGACATGAGTTTGAGTGCACTCTGGGAGTCAGTGATGGACAGGGAGGCCTGGCATGTGCAATTCATGGAGTCACAAAGAGTTGGACATGACTGAGCAACTGAACTGAACTGATGCATCCAACATAGGTGCACCTAAATACATAGGACAAACATTAACAGACATAAAAGGGTAAATTGACAATAACACAAAAATATTAGGAGACTCTAACATCCCACTCACACCAGTGGACAGATCATCAAAACAGAAAATTAATAAGAAAACAGAAGTCTTAAATGATACATTAGATGAGATGGATCTCATTGATATCTTCAGGACATTCCATCCAAATACAGAAGAATACACCTTCTTCTCAAGTGCACGTGGAAAATTGACTAGAATAGACCACATCTTTGGTCACAAATCAAACCTCAGTAAATTTAAGAAAATTAAAATGGTATTAATTATCTTCTCCAACCGCAATGCTATGAGACTAGCTATAAATTACAAGGAAAAACAAAAAAACAAAAACAAAACTGGAAGAAATACAAACACATGGAGATTAAACAACACATTTTGAAATAACCAACAGGCTACTGAAAAAAACAAAAGATAAATCAAAAAATGTCTAGAAACAACTGCCAATGAAAACACGACAACTCAAAACCTATGGGATGCAGCAAAACAAGTTCTAAGAGGGAAGTATAGCAATACAATCCTACCTCAAGAAACAAGAAGAACATCAAATAGGCAACATAACTTTACACCTAAAGCAATGGGAAATAAAAGAAGAAAAACCTCCCAAAATTAGCAGAAGGAAAGAAATCATAAAGATCTGAGCAAAAATAAATAAAAAAAGAAAAAAGAAAGAAAGAAACAATAGTAAAATTAATACAACTAAAAGCTGGTTCTTCGAGAAGATAAAACAAAACTGACAAACATTTAGCCAGACTCATCAAGAAGATAAGAGAAGAATCAAATCAACACAAATAGAAATGAAAAAGGAGAAGTTACAACAGACTGCAGAAATACAAAGAATTATGAAACTATTATGAACAACTATATGGCAAAAAAATTGATAACCTGGAAGAAATGGACTGATTCTTAGAAAAGTTCAATCTTCCAAGACTGAACTGGGAAGCAATAGAAATCAGGAACAACCCAATTACAAGCACTGAAATTGAAGATGTGATTAAAAATCTCCCCAAAAACAAAAGCCCAGGACCAGATGTCTTCACAGGAGAATTCTATCAAACATTAAGAGAAGAGCCAATGCCTATCCTTCTAAAATTCTTTAAAAAAATTTCAGAGGAAGGAACACTTCCAAACCCATTCTACAAGGCCACCATCACCCTGATAACAAAATCAGACAAAGAAACCACACAAATAAAGAAAACTAAAGGCCAATATCACTGATGAACATAGATGCAAAAATCCTCAACAAAATTTTAGCAAAAAAAGAATTCAACAACACATCAAAAAGCTCACACGCCATGATCAAATTGGGTTTATTCCAGGGGTGCAAGGATTCTTCAACATAGAAATCAATCAATGTGATATACTATATTAGCAAATTGAAAGATAAAAACCATATGATCATCTCAATAGATGCAGAAAAAGCATTTGACAAAATTTAGTACCCATTTATGATTAAAACTCTTCAAAAAAATGGGCATAGAAGGAACCTACCTCAAAATAGTAAAGGTCATATATGATATGCCTAATTAAGACCAGAAACTATAAAATGCTTAGAGGAAAACATAGGCATAATGCTCAGTGACATAAATCAAAGCAAGATCCCCTACGGCCCACCTCCTAGAGTAACAGAAATAGAAACAAAAGTAAACAAGTGGTACCCGATTACACTTAAAAGCTTTTGCACAGCAAATAAAACTATAAGCAATGTGAAAAGACAACCCTCAGAATGAGAGGAAATAATAGCAAATGAAACAACTGACAAAGGATTAATTCCCAATTAAACAAGCGCTTATACAACTGAATACCAGAAAAGTAAATAACCCAATCAAAAAGTGGGAAAAAGACCTAAACAGACATGTCTCCAAAGACGATATACAGATGGCTAACAAACACATGAAAAGACGCTCAACATAACTCTTTATTCAGTTCATTTCAGTCACTCAGTCGTTTCCAACTCTTTGCAACTCCGTGAACCGCAGCACGTCAGGCCTTGCTGTCCATCAGCAACTCCTGGAGTTCACCCAAATCCATGTCCATTGAGTCAGTGAGGCCATCTAACCATCTCATCCTCTGTCATCCCCTTCTCCTCCTGCCCTCAATCTTTCCCAGCATCAGGGTCTTTTCAAATGAGTCAACTCTTTGCATCAGTTGGCCAAAGAATTGGAGTTTCAGCTTCAGGATCAGTCCTTCCAATGAATATTCAGGATTAATTTCCTTTAGAATAAACTGGTGGATCTCCTTGCAGTCCAAGGGACTCCCAAGAGTCTTCTCCAACACCACAGTTCAAAAGCATCAATTCCTCAGCACTTAGCTTTCTTTACAGTCCAACTATCACATCCATACATGACCACTGGAAAAACTATAGCCCTGACAAGATGGACCTTTGTTGGCAAAGTAATGTCTCTGCTTTTCAATATGCTGTCTAGGTTGGTCACAACTTTCCTTCCAAGGAGTAGGCATCTTTTAATTTCATGGCTGCAATCACCATCTTCAGTGATTTTGGAGACCAGAGAAATAAAGTCAGCCACTGTTTCCCCATCTATTTCCCATGAAGTGGTGGGACTGGATGCCATGATCTTCGTTTTCTGAATGTTGAGCTTTAAACCAACTTTTTCACTCTCCTCTTTCACTTTCATCAAGAGGCTCTTCAGTTCCTCACTTTCTGACATAAGGATGGTGTCATCTGCATATCTGAGGTTATTGATATTTCTCCTGGCAATCTTGATTCCAGCCTGTGCTTCCTGCAGCCCAGCATTTCTCATCATGTACTCTGCATATAAGTTAAATAAGCAGGGTAACAATATGCAGCCTTGACATACTCCTTTTCCTATTTGGAACCAGTCTGTTGTTCCATGTCCAGTTCTAACTGTTGCTTCCTGACCTGCATACAGGTTTCTCAAGAGGCAAATCAGGTCGTCTGGTATTGCCACTTCTTTCAGAATTTTCCACATTTTATTGTGATCCACACAGTCAAAAGCTTTGGCATAGTCAATAAAATAAAAATAGATATTTTTCTGGAAGTTTCTTATTGACAGAATGTGGTCCACTGAAGAAGGGAATGGCAAACCATTTCAAAATTCTAGCCTTGAGAACCCCATGAACAGTATGAAAAGGCAAAAAGATAGGACACTAAAAGATGAACCCCCCCCCCAGGTCAGTAAGTGCCCAATATGCTACTGGAGATCAGTAGAGAGATAACTCTAGAAAGAATGAAGGGATGGGGCCAAAGAAAAAACAGCAGCCAGTTATGGATGGGACTGGTGATAGATGCAAGGTTCGATGCTGTAAGAACAATATTGCATAGGAACCTGGAATTTTAGGTCCATGAATAAAGACAAATTGAAAGTGGTCAAATAAGAGATGGCAAGAGTGAACATTGACATTCTAGGAATCAGCAAACTAAGATGGACTGGAACGGGTGAATTTAACTCAGATGACCATTATATCTACTACTGTGGCAGGAATCCCTTCAAAGAAATGGAGTAGCCATCATAGTCAACAAAAGAGTCTGAAATGCAGTACTTGGATGCAATCTCAAAAACAACAGAATGATCTCTGTTCATTTCCAAGGCAAACAATTGAGTATCACTTTAATCCAAGTCTATGTCCCAACCAGTAACGCTGAAGAAGCTTAAGATGAACAGTTCTATGAACACCTACAAGACCTTCTAGAACTAACACCCAAAAAAAAGATGTCCTTTTCTTTATAGGGGACTGGAATGCAAATGTAGGAAGTCAAGAAACACCTGGAGTAACAGGCAAATTTGGCCTTGGAGTACAGAATGAAGCAGGGAAAAGGCTAACAGAGTTCTGCCAAGAGAACGCACTGGCCATAGCAAACACCCTCTTCCAACAACACAAGAGAAGACTCTATACATGGACATCACCAGACGGTCGACTCTGAAATCAGATTGATTATATTCTTTGCAGCCATATATGGAAAGCTCTATACAGTCAACAAAAACAAAACTGGGAGCTGACTGTGGCTGAGATCATGAACTCCTTATTGCCAAATGCAGACGGAAATTGAAGAAAGTGGGGAAAACCACTAGACCATTCAGGTATGACCTAAATCGAATCCCTTATGACTATACAGTGGAAGTGAGAAATAGATTTAAGGGCCTAGATCTGATAGATAGAGTGCCTGATGAACTATGGATGGAGGTCGTGACATTGTACAGGAGACAGTAATCAAGACCATCCCCAAGAAAAAGAAATGAAGAAAAGCAAAATGGCTGTCTGAGGAGGCCTTACAAATAGCTGTGAAAGAAGAGAAGCAAAGAGCGAAGGAGAAAAGGAAAGATATACCCACTTGAATGCAGAGTTCCAAAGAATAGGAAAGAGAGATAAGAAAGCCTTTGTCAGCAATACATGCAAAGAAATAGAGGAAAACAATAGAATGGGAAAGACTAGAGATCTCTCCAAGAAAATTAGAGATACCAAGGGAACGTTTCATGCAAAGATGGGCTCAATAAAGGATGAAATGGTATGGACCTAACAGAAGCAGAAGATATTAAGAGGTGGCAAGAATATACAGAAGAACTGTACAAAAAAGATCTTCATGAACCAGGTAATCACTATGATGTGGTCACTCACCTAGAGCCAGACATCCTGGAATATGAAGTAAAATGGGCCTTAGGAAGCATCGCTATGAACAAAGCTAGTGGAGGTGATGGAATCCCAGTTGAACTATTCCAAATCCTGAAAGATGATGCTGTGAAAGTGCTGCACTCAATATGCCAGCAAATGTGGAAAACTCAGCAGTGGCCACAGGACTGGAAAAGGTCAATTTTCATTCCAATCCCAAAGAAAGGCAATGCCAAAGAATGCTCAAACTACCAAACAATTGCACTCATCTCACACACTAGTAAAGTAATGCTCAAAATTCTCCAAGCCAGGCTTCAGCAATATGTGAACCGTGAACTCCCAGATGTTCAAGCTGGTTTTAGAAAAGGCAGAGGAAGCCGAGATCGAATTGCCAACATCTGATGGATCATCAAAAAAGCAAAAGAGTTTGCTCATTATTAGACTAATGCAAATCAAAACTACAATGAGATATCACCTCACACTGGTCAGAATGGCCCTCATCAAAAAATCTATAAACAGTAAATGCTGTAGAGGGTGTGGAGCAAAGCGAATGCTCTTCCACTGTTGATGGGAATGTAAATTGATATAGCCACTATGAAAAATGGTATGGAAATTCCTTTAAAAAACTAGAAATATAACCAGCATATGACCCAGCAATCCCACTGGTAGGCATATACCCCGAGGAAGCCAAAATTGAAAGAGACACATGTATTACATTGTTCACTGCAGCACTACTTAGAATAGTTAGAACATGGGACAACCTAAATGCCTATTGGCAGATGAATGGATAAAAGAGCTGTGGTATATATACACAAGGAATATTATTCAGCCATAAGAATGAACACATTTGAGTCAGTTCTAATGAAGTGGATGAACCCAGAAACTATTATACAGAGTGAAGTGATTCATAAAGAGAAAGAGACAAAATTGACAAACCACTAGCCAGACTCATCAAGAAAAAAAGGGAGAAAAATCAAATCAACAAAATTAGAAATGAAAAAGAGGTTACAAAATACAGCACAGAAATACAAAGAATCATGAGAATATTATGAGCAACTATATGTTAATAAAATGAACAACCTAGAGGAAAGGGACAGATTCTTAGAAAAGCTCAACCTCCCAAGCCTGAACCAGGAAAAATAGAAATTGTGAACAAGCCAATTACAATCACTGAAATCAAAACAGTGATCAAAAATCTCCCAAAAAACAAGAGCCCTGGGCCAGAAGGCTTCACAGGGGAATTCTATCAAACATTTAGAGAAGAGCTAATGCCTATTTTTCTGAAACTCTTCTAAAAAATTGCAGACTGGGGAACATTTACAGACTTTTTCTACAAGGCCACAACCACCCTGATAACAAAACCAGGCAAAGACAACACACAAAAAAGGAAAATTACAGGCAAATATCACTGATGAACATAGATACAAAAATCCTCAACAAAATTCTAGCAAACAGAATTCAACAGCACATTAAAAACCTCATACACCGTGATCAAGTTGGGTTTATTTCAGGGATGCAATGTTTCTTTGATATACACAAGACAATCAATGTGATACTTCATATTAACAAATTGAAATATAAAAGACATATGATAATCTCAATAGATGCAGAAAAAGCCTTCAACAAAATTCAGCACTCATTTATGGTAAAATGCTTCAAAAAATGAGTATAGAAGGAACCTACCTCAACATAGTAAAAGCCATATATGAAAAATCCACAACAAACATTATTCTCAATGGTGAAAACTAAAAGCATTCCCTCTAAGGTCCAGAACAAGACAAAGGTGCCCACACTCACCACAATTATTCAACATATTTTTGGAAGTCCTATCTATACAAATTAGAGAATAAGAAGAAATAAAAGGAATTCATTTTGGAAAATAAGTAAAACTCTCATTTTTTTGCAGATGATATAATACTATATATAGAAAACCCAAATGATACTATGAGAAAATTACTGGAGCTAATCAACAAGCAACAGGATACATGGTCAATATACAGAAATCACTTGGATTCCTTTATACTAACAATGAAAAGTTAGAGAGAGAAATCCAGGAATCAATCCCACTAACCATTGCAACAAAAAAAGTAAAATATTTAGGAATAAACATACCTAAAGAGACAGTTCAGTTCAGCCACTCAGGCATGTCTGACTCTTTGTGATCAATGGACTGCAACATGCCAGTCTTCCCTGTCCATTGCCAACTCCCGGAGTTGCTCAAACTCATGTCAACTGGGTCAGTGATATATTCCAACCATCTCATTCTCTGTCATCCCCTTCTCCTCCTGCCTTAAATCCTTACCAGCATCAGGGTATTTTCCAAGGAGTCAGTTCTTCCCATCACGTGGCCAAAGTATTGGAGGCTCATCTTCAGCATCAGTCCTTCCAATGAATATTCAGGACTGATCTCTTTTAGGATTGACTAGGTTGTTCTCCTCGCAGTCCAAGGGACTCCCAAGAGTCTTTGCCAACACCACAGTTCAAAAGCATCAATTCCTCAGTGCTCAGCTTTCTTTATAATTCAACTTTCACATCCATACATGACTACAGGATAACCATATCTTTGACAAAGTAATGTCTCTGCTTTTTAACATGCTGTCTAGGTTGGTCATAGTTTTTCATCCAAGGAGCAAGCATCTTTTAATTTCATGGCTACACTCACCATCTGCAGTGATATGGGAGCCTAAGAAATAAAGTCTGTCACTGTTTCATTTGTTTCCCCTTCTATTTGCCATGAAGTGATGGGACCAGATGCCATCATCTTAGCTTTTTGAATGTTGAGTTTTAAGGCAACTTTTTCACTCTCCTCTTTCACTTTCATCAAGAGGCTCTTTAGTTCTTCATTTTCTACCATAAGGGCAGTGTCATCTGGATATCCAGTGTTATTGATATTTCTCCTGGCAAACTTGGTTCCAGCTTCTGTTTCATCCAGTCTGGCATTTGACATGATGTACTCTACAATAAGCAGGGTGACAATATACAGCCTTGATGTATTTGTTTCCCAGTTTGGAACCAGTCTGTTGTTCCATGTCTGGTTCTAATTGTTGCTTCTTGACCTGCATACAGATTTCTCAGAGTTAGGTAAGGTGGTCTGGTATTCCCATCTCTTGACGTATTTTCCACAGTTTTTTTGTGATCCACACAGTCAAAGGGTTTGGCCTAAGTCAATATAACAGAAGCAGATTTTTTTTTTTTTTTTTCTGAAACTCTCTTGCTTTTTCTATAATCCATTGGATTTTGGCAATTTGATCTCTGGTTCTTTTGCGTTTTCAAAGTCCACCTTGAACATCTGGAAGTTCATGGTTGACATATTGTTGAAGCCTTGCATGGAGAATTTTGAGAACTACTTTGCTAGTGTGTAAGATGATTGCAATTATGCGGTAGTTTGACATCCTTTGCCATTGTAATGAAAAGTGACTTTTTCCAGTCCTGTGGCCAGTGCTGAGGTTTCCAAATTTGCTGGCATATTGAGTCTAGCACTTTAACAGAATTATCTTTTAGAATTTGAAATAGCTTAGCTGGAATTCCATCACCTCCACTAGCTTTGTTCATAATGATGCTTCCTAAGGATCACTTGACTTCACATTCCAGGATGTCTGGCTCTAGGTGAGTGATCACACCATCATGGTTATCTGGGGCATGAAGATCTTTTTTGTATAGTTCTTCTGTGTATTTTTGCCACCTCTTCTTAGTGTCTTCTGATTCTGTTAAGTCCATACCAGCTCAGTTCAGTTCAGTCATTCAGTCGTGTCCAACACTTTGCAACCACATGGACTACAGCACACCAGGCCTCCCTGTCCATCAACAATTCCTGGAGTCCACTCAAACCCATGTCCATTGAGTCAGTGATGCCATCCAGTTATCTCATCCTCTGTCATCCCTTTCTCCTCCTGCCTTCAGTTTTCTGAACATCAGGGTCTTTTCAAATGAGTCAGCTCTTCACATCAGGTGGCCAAAGTATTGGAGTTTCAGCTTCAACATCAGTCCTTCCAATGAACACTCAGGACTGATCTCCTTTAGGATAGACTGGTTGGATCTGTTTGCAGTCCAAGGGACTCTTAAGAGTCTTCTCCAACACCACAGTTCAAAAGCATCAGTTCTTCAGCACTCAGCTTTCTTTATAGTCCAACTCTCACATCCATACCTGACCACTGGAAAAACCATAGCCTTGACTAGATGACTTTGCCATCACTTTGTTGGCAAAGTGATGTCTCTGCTTTTTAATATGCTGTCTATGTTGGTCATAACTTTCCTTCCAATGAGTAAGCATCTTTTAATTTCATGGCTGCGGTCACCATCTTCAGAGATTTTTGAACCCCAAAAAATGAAGTCTGCCACTCTTTCCACTGTTTCCCCATCCATACCTTTTCTGTCCTTTATTGTTCCCATCTTTTCCTGAAATGTTTCCTTTGTATCTCTAATTTTCTTGAAGCAATCTCTAGTCTTTCCTATTCTATTGTTTTCCTCTATTTCTTTGCATTGATCACTGAGCTAGGCTTTCTTATCTCTCCTGTTCTTTGGAACTCCACATTCAAATGGGTACACCTTTCCTTTTCCCCTTATGACTTTAGCTTCTCTTCTTTTCTCCCCTATTTTTAAGGTGTGCTCAGACAACAGTTTTGCCTTTGTGCATTTCTTTTTCTTGCAGATGTTCTTGATCACTGCCTCCTGTACAAAGTCACAGACCTCCTGTCCATAGTTCTTCAGGCACTCTGTCAGATCTAATCCTTTGAATGTGTTTGTCACTTCCACTGTATAATTTGATTTAGGTTATACCTGAATGGTCTAGTGGTTTTCCCTGCTTTCTTCAATTTAAATCTGAATTTTGCAATAAGGAGTTCATGATCTGTGCCACATTCAGTCCCCAGTCTTGTTTCTTCTCACTGTATAGAGTTTCTCCATCTTCAGCTGCAACGAATATAATCAATATTTTGGTGATGTCCATGTGTAGAGTCATCTCTTGTGTTGTTGGAAGAAGGTGTTTGCTATGATCAGTGTGTTCTCTTGCCAAAACTCTGTTAACCTTTGCTGCCCTACTTAATTTTGTAAACCAAGGCCAAATTTAACTGTTTCTCCATGTATCTCTTGACTTCCTACTTTTGCATTCCAGTCCTCTATAATGAAAATGACATCTTTTATGGGTATTAGTTGTAGCAGGTCTTGTAGGTCTTTATGGAATTGTTCAACTTCTACTTCTTCGGCATTAGTAGTTGGGTCACAGACTTGGATTATTGTGACTTGCCTTGGAAATGAACAGAGATCATTCAGTGGTTTTTGAGATTGTGCCAAAGTACTGCATTTAGGATTATTTCATTGACTTTGAGGGCTACTACATTTCTTCTAAGGATTCACGCCCACAGTAGTAGATATAATGGTCATCTGAATTAAATTCAACTATTCCAGTCCATTTTAACTCACTGTACCCTAAAATGTCAATGTTCACTCTTGCCATCTCCTGTTTGACCACTTCTAATTGACCTTGATTCATGGGACTAACATTCCAAGTTCCTATGCAATATTGTTCTTACAGCATCAGACTTTACTGCTATCACCAGTCACCTCAACAACAGGGCATTGTTTTTGCTGTGGCTCCCTTTCTTCATTCTTTGTGGAGTTATTTCTTCAGTCTTTTCCAGTAGCATATTGGTCATCTACTAATCTGGGGAGTTCATTTTTCAGTGTCCTATTTTTTTGCCTTTTCATAGTGTTCATGGGGTTCTCAAGGCAAGAATACTGAAGTGGTTTTCCATTCCCTTCTCCAGTGGACCACATTTTGTCAGAACTCTCCACCATAGCCCATCCATTTTGGGTGGCCCTACTGGCCTGTCTCATAGTTTCATTGAGTTAGAGAAGGGTATGGGAACTAATTAAACTTTAAAAGTTTTGAACAACAAAGGAAACTACAAAGAAAAATTTTAAAAAATGCTCAGAATGGTAGAAAATGATAGCAAAGGAAACAACTGGCAAATAATTAACTTTCATAATATACAAACAGCTCATACAACTCAATACCAGAAAAACAAACAACCTAATCAAAATGTGGGGAAAATATCTCAAAGGACATTTATCCAAATGAAGACACACAGATGGCTAACAAGCACATGAAAAAAATGCTCAACATCATTCATTATTAGAGAAATGCACATCAAAACTACAATGAGATACCACCTCACACCAGTCAGAATGGCCATCATCAAAATGTCTACAAGCAATAAAAGCTGGAGGTGGTGTGACGAAAAGGGAACCATCTTGCATCACTGGTGGGAATGTAAACTGATATCACCACTATGGAAAATGGTATGGAGTCTTCCTTAAAAGCTAGAAATAAAACCACTATATGACCCAGCAATCCCACTCGTAGACATATACCCTGAATAAATCAAAATTGAAAAAGGAACATGTACCCCAATTTTCACTGAAGCACTATTTACAATAGCTAGAACATGGAAGCAACATAGATGTTCATCAACAGATGAATGGATAAAGAAGCTGTGGTACATATATACAGGGGAATACTAATTAGCCATAAAAACACTTTTGGGTCAGTTCTAATGAGGTGGACTTACATAGATCCTAGCATACAGAATGAAGTAAGTCAGAAAGAGAAATACAAATATTGTATTCTGATGCATACATATGGAATCTAAAAAGATGGCAAAGATTAATTTATTTTCAGGGCAACACTGGAGAAAGTCATGGAGAACAGACCTGTGGACCTGGGTGGAGGTCCAGAGGGAGAAGATGAGATGTGTGGAGAGAGTAACATGGAAATTTACAATCAGATCAGATCAGATCAGTCATGTCCTACTCTGCGACCCCATGAATTGCAGCACGCCAGGCCTCCCTGTCCATCACCAACTCCCGGAGTTCACTCAGACTCACGTCCATCGAGTCAGTGATGCCATCCAGCCAGCTCATCCTCTGTCATCCCCTTCTCCTCCCCAATCCCTCCCAGCATCAGAGTCTTTTCCAATGAGTCAACTCTTCGCATGAACTGGCCAAAGTACTGGAGTTTCAGCTTTAGCGTCATTCCTTCCAAAGAAATCCCAGGGCTGATCTCCTTCAGAATGGACTGGTTGGATCTCCTTGCAGTCCAAGGGACTCTCAAGAGTTTTCTCCAACACCACAGTTCAAAAGCATCAATTCTTCGGCACTCAGCTTTCTTCACAGTCCAACTCTCATATCCATACATGACAACAGGAAAAACCATAGCCTTGACTAGACGAACCTTTGTTGGCAAAGTAATGTCTCTGCTTTTGAATATGCTATCTAGGTTGGTCATAACTTTCCTTCCAAGAAGTAAGCGTCTTTTAATTTCATGGCTGCAGTCACCATCTGTAGTGATTTTGGAGCCCAGAAAAATAAAGTCTGATACTATTTCCACTGTTTCCCCATCTATTTCCCATGAAG
>NW_011495085.1:5559961-5580722 GCF_000754665.1 Bison bison bison
TTTTCTGAATGTTGAGCTTTAAGCCAACTTTTTCACTCTCCACTTTCACTTTCATCAAGAGGCTTTTGAGTTCCTCTTCACTTTCTGCCATAAGGGTGGTGTCATCTGCATATCTGAGGTTATTGATATTTCTCCCGGCAATCTTGATTCCAGCTTGTGTTTCTTCCAGTCCAGCGTTTCTCCTGATATACTCTGCATATAAGTTAAATAAACAGGGTGACAATATACAGCCTTGACGAAATCCTTTTCCTATTTGGAACCAGTCTGTTGTTCCATGTCCAGTTCTAACTGTTGCTTCCTGACCTGCATACAGGCAGATCAGGTGGTCTGGTATTCCCATCTCTTTCAGAATTTTCCACAGTTTATTGTGATCCACACAGTCAAAGGCTTTGGCATAGTCAATGAAGCAAAAATTGATGCTTTTCTGGAACTCTCTTGCTTTTTCCATGATCCAGCGGATGTTGGCAATTTGATCTCTGGTTCCTCTGCCTTTTCTAAAACCAGCTTGAACATCAGGAAGTTCATGGTTCACATATTGCTGAAGCCTGGCTTGGAGAATTTTGAGCATTACTTTACTAGCGTGTGAGATGAGTGCAATTGTGTGGTAGTTTGAGCATTCTTTGGCATTGCCTTTCTTTAGGATTGGAATGAAAACTGACCTTTTCCAGTCCTGTGGCCACTGCTGAGTTTTCCAAATTTGCTGACATATTGAGTGCAGCACTTTCACAGCATCATCTTTCAGGATTTGGAATAGTTCAGCTGGGATTCCATCACCTCCACTAGCTTTGTTCATAGTGATGCTTTCTAAGGCCCATTTGACTTCACATTCCAGGATGTTGGCTCTATGTCAGTGATCACACCATCGTGATTTTCTGGGTCATGAAGATCTTTTTTGTACAGTTGTGTACAGAACTTTTGTTTTGTACAGAAATTTACAATACCATATGTAAAATAGATAGCCAATGGGAATTTGCTGTGTGACTCAGGGAATGCAAACAGGAGTGCTATGATAGACTGAAGGGTGGGATGCGGAGGGAGATGAGAGGGAGGTTCAGGAGGGAGGGGACATGGGTGTTCCTATGGCTGATTCTTGTTGATGCATGCCATAAAACAACAAAATTGTCTAAAGCAATTATCCTTCAATTAAAAAATTTTAAAAAAGATGTAGTATGTCTTATTCCTACAGTTTTAGCATGGTTACAGTTTTTTTTAAACAAAAATTACCATTCTCTAGTCCGGAAGCATAAACAAATTGTGAAAACACTTCTTCAACCTTACTGTAGTCACTTTCCAGAAGTTAGCTTTACATGTATCTATATTTTGCTTCCTTCATCATAACTCTTTTAATGAATAACTTTATTTGATAAATGAGCATTTCCTATAAGATGACTGCAGGTTGCAGTATTAACTCACCTAATAGCGTTTTGGACTGGACAGAGAGTTATCACATAGGATCCTAAATCAAGTGAAATTATATTTCTAAGTATGCATTCATCACTTTTAGACAAACAACCTATTATTACAATTCTGTTTACCAGCGAACAGGATTCTGTTCCTACTGATTAGAATAGACCTCCTGTAGTTAATGATTCTACACAGGCATTAATCACATCCTTTATCAAGTAGCCTAATGATGCTGAGGAAATGGGATCATTATGATGCTAAATTATATTTTTCCTGACAGGGAATTAAAACTCTCTTTTAAAAATTATATAAAGTGAGAGGTAATAAGAACAAGAAAATGATATATCAAAAGTATTATTTTAATTTTCATTTGGAGAAAAAAAATTGCAAAAGTGAGCTGTCCTTTTTATTGCTTTTCCCTTATTTCTTGTCATGTTATCACATGGTTTGTGTTACCAAGTTTACCCATTCTGTTGGAATATGTTGGAGTAGGTATTTTTCTTGCACTAAGTATCACTTGTATAACTTAACTGGATCATATCGTCATAGCAAAGGAATATTAAACTGGTTTTATATATGTGAAAGGGGTTCCCAGGTATCACAGTGATAAAGAATCTGCCTGCCAATGCAGGAGATGCAAGAGATGTAAGTTCAATCTCTAGGTCAGGAAGATCCCTTGGAGAAAGAAATAGCAACCCATTTCAGGATTCTTTCCACAGACACGGCAGTCTGGTGAGCTACAAAGAGTAGGACACTACTGACCGACTGAGTAGGCTACAAAGGACACTACAAAGGACACTACTGACCGACTGAGCATGCACACACACACACACACACGAAAATACTTTCATGGCTACAAAGTCTTATATAAATGGTGTTGAACTCATTGCATTTTAAAATTTTACCTCTCAACTACTTGAAGCCTATTTAAAAAAAAAAGAACCAAGAGAAATAAATTAACTAAAATAGAGTTCAGAAGAATTGTATTCAGAAGAGATTGAATACTGCAGAAAGAAATCTGGGAAGAGTTCTGGGAGAGAATTACAGTTGGGAATTAGCAATAGATTGTCTTTGCTTTAAAGTGAAGGAATAGAAAAGCTTCCATTTTGAAATCAAATTTGTTATGGATGAATTAGATTCCTTTTTTGCTACATCAAATATACCATCATTTACCAACTGTTATTAGCCTTATCTCCTTTGATCCTTCAAACCATCCAGATAGTTCTCTCCATCAAAACAGGAACAATCTAGCTTTCTCTATCACTCTGATCTCTATTCAGGCATCCTTCTGCTGGTGACATGCCCACCTTCATCTGTGCTCTCTTTTCTCTATGTCCTTCCATTCTCCAAAGTTATCTTCTGAAACTGATGAGATACTCAACATGGTGGCTAGTGTTCTGTGTCAACCTTCTAGGCTATAGTGCTAAACTGTTTACTCATACAATAATTAGATCTTGCTTCAAGGTCTTTAAATGTGGCTAGCAATCAAATCAGGAGACTTTGAGTAAAACATATACTCCATAGCCTGGGTGGGATTCATCTTAATAATTGAAGGCAAAGACAGATTTCCTGAAGAAAAAGCAATTTTCAGGACTTTAATATAGAAACCTTGTGTGCTTGAGTTTCTAGCTTTCTCTCTCTGTCTTTATATTTGTGTATAAATATTTATAACATATGTATATATCTGTGTATGTCTACCTTTTTTCTGGTTCTATAAAGAATAAGAACTAATAAATCTACACATAATGCTCTGTGACCACTTCCATATTCAACTCATTTCTCTTGAGTCACCTAGTACAGCACTCTGGTACTGTTGAATTTGCTGTATTTCTGTCTCATCTTCTGTCTGTGTACTTGGCCTTGGCACATTTTCCCCTGTTTAATACCTGATTACTGTCCTTCAGTGCTCAACCAGCCATCATCTGCTTTTCCTTCTCCAACCTCCGTGCCTGCAAAAACTGGACTAGGAAGTTTCTGCTCCTAGAGCATCCTTTGTGGACCATTGTAACACCATTTATCTCACAATAATCATGGACTTATTGTCTAGTTCACCACTGTAATCTTCTCAAAGGCAAAGACAACATTGTATTTTTCTTTGCATCCCCAGAGTCTGTTGCTATTCTAGGCACATATTAATTGTTGAATAAATCAATTTGTTGTCAATTCATTGGACCATGTAATTCTAACAAGTAAAGGCTACCAAATAGGTGACTCTTTTTTTCTATTTATTTTATTCATTTGAATGTATACTTAAAGTACTTGTAATATTTTATTCTTTGAAAGGGGTCTGAAGCTACCATAGTCTTAATATAGAAGGAGAAAGAAGAGTGACATCAAAATATTTTATTCTGTGAATCAAATGGAATCTGTCAGTTCTCAATCTAAAGAAGCAAATGTAGTCTAATGATAAATTAGCGTGTTTATTGTGTGTCAAACACTGGTTTAAATACTTCATAAACTCAGAGATTAAAAAGCATATGAGGCAGACAATGCTGTTATCATCTGCATTGTGTAGGCAAAAACTAAGATATAGAGAGTTTGAAGGAATTGCCAAAAGTCACAGAGATAGAAAGTAACAGAGGTGTAAAGATGAGCCCATAAAGTTTAAATTTAGCATCTATGTGTTCACCACTCTATAATGTCTCAATGAGTGATGAATTTGGAGAAATGTAAATATGTGTAACTAACTAGCCTCCACAGCTTTTAATTCAGCCATAGACTGTGTAATAGCTTTTAATAAATTTAGCCAATTTAAGTGGTTAAAAAATAATGGTAATTTTGACTACTGGAAAAATCAAAGATGAGTTAGAATAAAATCAAAGTTAGAATAAAATATATATTAGATGCTAAATGAATTTTGATGTCATGAATAAATTAATTGGGCCAAATAATGAGTGAAGATTTTTATCATGTCATCAAAATCAAAACTTTTGTTTTGAAGGTATGAACAAGATCAAATACTTGCTAGCTTAAAAAGAAAAAAAAATCAGAGATGGAGGCAAAATGTTAGGTTTTAGTTTCATGATTTATATCAAAATAAAAATTACTGCTGTATTAAATTTTTACCAGGTATACTACTTTCCTAGGGCAGCTACAACAAAATGCCACAAACTGGATGACCTAAAACAACTGAAGTTTTATTCCCTCTTGGTCTGGAGCCTAGAAGTCTGAAATCAAGGGGTGAACAGGGCCATCCTTCTGCTGGTCTCAGGGACAGTCTGTTCTCTGTCTCTCTCCCAGCTTCTGCTGGTTACTGACTGTTCTTGGCATTTCTAGCTACAGCACTGGCATCTCTGCCCCTGAGGTCACATGGTCCATTTGTCTCTGTTTTTGTCTGTATCTCTGTGTTCAGATTTCCCTCTTTATATAAAGATACCGGCCATTGGATTTAGGGCCTGTCTAAATCACTAGAACCTCACATCTGCACGGACCCTTTCAAACAAGGTCACATTCACAGACTTAGAGTGGACATAAATTTGCAGGCACACTGTTAAACATAGCACTTTATGTTTACCTTGTAAATAGACTGGTTTTCAACTGGACTCTATTACTAAAGTTCCTTTTAGGAGTATTTTGTTGTGGGTATCATTTCTTTACAATATAAATTAGATATATTTGAAAAGTGTTTAAATTCATATTTTGTTTCTTGTGTTTAAATACTTCCTCTCTTAATTCTTATATAACTAGTAACTTAAAATATGTAAATACAAAAAATAAATGTATTTTTAGTGTATTTTGGTAACTCTTAGACAATAACCTAACGTCTTCCTTTCTTTGTAAGTGAATAATTTTGTTCAAGCTGCAGCCTCATTTTCCCCGAAAGCTTTTTAATACTACACTAGCTTCAGATGATTTGAGTATTTTTTTTACTTTTATATTGATCCATCTCTAAAATAATATACTTTTCAGAGTGCTAGACACCACGCCATCCACTGCAGCACTACAATTTCTTTGATTGTTAATGGATGTGCAGTTGAGAATAACTTTTTAAAATAGATTTGGTGCTATCATCTCTTATTATTATTGTTTTTTTTTTTTTTCCTATCATTGTATATCTAGACAAAGGGAGCTGAAATGCTTTAATATTCCAATCATAAAATTATTTTTATTGATTTTAGTAAAACGATAAAGGTAATACTTAGAAAGTCATATTCTTCTCTGTGGCATTTTTAACAAAATGTTCTATAGTAATACATTAAATTCTTTTGGAAAATACAAAGGCTTTTAAATATATTTGTTGTTTGGTCACTAAGTCATATCTAAATCTTTTGAGACCCCATGGACCGTAGCCATCCAGGCTCCTCTGTCCATGAAATTTTCCAGTCAAGAATATGGAATGAGTTGCCATTTCCTTCTCCAAGGGAGCTTCCCAACCCAGGGATCGAACCCAGGTCTCCTGCAATGCAAATGATTGTTTACCACTGAGCCACCAGAGAAGCTCCTTTTAAATGTATAATTGATCTCAAACTAAAATTCTTATTTCATTTTTATTGAATGAAAATAAAGACACATTTTCATTTTAGATATTTTTCTATATACCCAGGAGATATTTTAATTTTTAAAAATGTCTTAAAGTGCATCTTTTTATGGCTTGATAGCATACTTCCTTTTAGTGCTGAGCAATATTGCATTGTTTAGATATACCACAATTCATTTATCCATTCACCTACTGAAACACCTCTTAGCTGCTTTCAAATTTTAGATATTAAAAATGAGGTTACTATAAACCTCTTGTGTGCAGGTACCATGTGGCCATACATTTTCATCTCCTTTAGGTAAATACCAAGCAGTGCAATTGCAGGATTGAATGGTAAAAACATGTTTAGCTTTTTCAGAAACAAACAGTTCTGCAGAATTTTTAATCTTAATGAAGTCCAGCCTATTATTTACTTCATGGATTGTGCCTTTAGTGCAGTATCTAAAAAGCCATCACCTTACCCAAGATAATCTAGGTTATCTCCTATTCATATTATGGAAGTTTAGTGATTTTGCATTTCATATTTAGGGCTATGATCCACTTTCAGTTAATTTTTGTTAAGGGTATAAGTTTTGTGCCTAGATTATTATTATCATTATTATTATTTTTGGCATGAGAATGTCTGATTGCTGCAACATCATTTGTTGAAAAGATATATTACTCTTTTAAGTGGAGGAAATTTGTTTTAGTTAGAAATATAATTGTAAGCATTCAATGTTTTTGTTCATTTAGTTGCTCAGTCGTGTCTGACTGTTTTGTGACCCCATGGAGCCTGGCAGGCTCCTCTGTCCATGGCATTTTCCAGGCAAGAATACTGGAGTGAGTTACCATTATTTGTAGTTTATGTGTGATTTGGTGAAAATATTTCTATAAAATGGTTGGGGAACATAGGGTCTAACTATGCTGTCCTTGGTGGAACTTTGCCTACTTACCATATTCTTTTCTAGCTTGCATATTGATAATGGACTAGATCATCTCCAATCTCCTGAGTCTTTTTATCTCTAAAATTTTTTGAAGATGAAATATCAAAGAACTGATTAATACAAGTACTTGGGAAGAGTCAATTAAGAAAAACAAAATGTTGTCTAGCATAGTGCAGATACAATCTTTGAATTAATTAATTAATTGAATATTTTAGGAAAACTGAAGAAGCCCTTGGTGTTGAGATGGGTCATTGAGTTCTACTTGTACTTTTTTTCCTGTATTTTCCTATATTTATTGTATTTCAGCTTATTCCCCTCTGTCAATAATCTAATTTGAAAATTATCTTAATGATGGCAATTTTCATGAAATATTTCTTAATATTAGAATTCTTCACTTAGCACAAAAATGAAATGTAAATCACCAGTGTTTTTATTGCTTACAAGAGAGAAGTTCAAGGACGATTTGATACATCTATCCAAAGTATTCAGATAATTAACACAGAATTTTGAGGCTCATAAAAATTCACTACATTCAACAGACCTTCTTGGCATCACATAATAGATTGATTTTTAATGTAGTGTAAGGTTTAGTCTCAGTAAGTAGAGGTTTCTGACTATAATTAGCTTTAGTGAGTTAGAAAAATATTATCTATGGTGATTGATGATACTCTAGTTATGTTTGTGAGAGTCAGCAATGAAATTAAATTACATTCAGAGCATAGAGGGATATATGGCATTGTATTTGTACACCATGTAGAATTCTTCAGTCATGTTTTGGCCACTCCAAATTTATTTTCATGGATTTATATGAAAATTTTACTTTCAGTTGATTCACTGGAAAATTTAAAAGCTCAGGTGAAGTACTGCTTTATATATACATTTTTGATATAATATTTCCAAACAATTATTCTGATTAAGGGCTATTCTACAAAGCATTTTCTATTTCAAACAATCTTGTTTGTTTTTTCTTTTGAGACTTTGATTTAATTCCCTCGATTAAAGCTATAGAAGCCTTGGCCTAACATAGAAAATCAGACAATTTGTTGTCTTCATTGACTTTTCATTCCAGATACTGAAATAATGAGCCCAGGATATTTCCAAATTTATTTGGAAACAGTTTATATAATCTCTTTTCATTAAAGAAGCTACAAACAGGGTAGAATGGTTAAATTATGATATTCCAAAATGTAGCCATTCTCATGTCTTGTTCCTCCTAGATTTCTTCTTCTATGTGTGTGTGCTCATACGCTTGGTTTGTGTCTGACTCTTGGTGAACCTATGGATTGTAGCCCACCAGGCTCCTCTGTCCATGGGATTCCCCAGGCAAGGATACTCGAGTAGGTTGTCATTTACTCCTCCAGGGATCTTCCCAACCCAGGGATTGAACCTGTCTCATGAACTGCATACAGATTCTTTACCCACTGAACCACTTGGGAAGCCCTCTTTTCCTATGCCTCCCTTTCAGTTCTAAGAGAAGGACACCACAAATTTCACATGACATGTTGAGTCCTCACTGAGTCCAACCTCATAAGTGTTTCCACTGAATCCTAGAAAGCACCTCAAACTCACCTCACATTAGACCAACAACCTCCAACACTCTGTGCTCTTTCATGTTCTAATTCCTTTACTTAGTTTGGTAGTCGTAAGCAGGTCATATGTGTTCTAGTTCCCCTTCTTTTCCAAGAAAATGGTAACACTGTACTTCCCTGCTCCCTTTAAAGAGTGACGTTGACAGACGTCATAGCTTGACCACTTAAATGCGAACAGAGGTCAGTTGCAGGAGAGAGATGTAAGAGTTAATGAATTAATAATTATACAGTCTCCATGTGCCACTGGGGAACTTGATATATGTGTAGAAGGGAGTCTCCATCAAGTCTAGACCCTGAGCATCTGCAGTTGGCAGAGCTTCTGCATCAGTCAGGTTTCTGGCTGGAAATAAAATTCAGCTCATTTGATTCAAAGAAGATAATGTAATGAAGGTTCTAGGGCTAAAGGGAATCTCCATAAATATGAAGGCCTTCAGAGGTGAAGGTAGGGAAGAAAGACCCCATGTAGAAGAGGTAGCAGGTGGCAATGAAGGCAGAGCTGGGGGGCGGGGTGCTGAGCATGGGTTTTCAGCACTAAAACAAAAAAATATTGTGACTAAACTACAGAGATTGAGAATGAGATAATGATGAAATTAGAATGAAAAGTAATACTGATACTATGGTAAATTGATTGAGTGAAAGGTATTGCTGAAAATCCTTTATCTGTATTAGCTTATTTGATTTTTGAAAATGATTATATGAAGTAGATATATGTAATAAATTCTCTAAGAACTGAGGCTCAGAGAATAAAATATCCTGCATAGTCCATCCAACTCAAGTGTGACATGTTTGGGTCTGAACACAAGCAGTATAGGTGCACAACTCTTGTCTTTAACAACCACACTAAAGCCAGCAGGAAGCTGATGGAAGATCGTGCAAGACTTGTAGGGTAAATGAAATATTTTTTTCTCTTCCTTCTAAGAGAAATAGGAATCCATTGAGAGGCTTTCAAGGACAACCTGAAGAGATATGTTTTCTAAAATGGCTATTATTTTTGTAGTGTGGAGAACTAAATGGAGAGCAGAAAGGACAGATTGGAGAGACTAATTAGATAGAATGTGCATTAGTCCAGGCACAAAATGGTGGTGTTTGGCTTAGAATGATAGTAGTATTGATGTTGAAAAATATGAATGACTTTTAGAGATATTTAGAAAGTGAATTTGACAATGTCAGTGTGCATTATATATGGAAGAAAGAGAGAAAGAGGACAAATATCAAGGACAATACCTATGTTACTGTTTTACTCAACCAAATTTATCATGGGTTTCTTCATGAAAATGGTAATAGTGGAGGAAGAGCAGGAAAAGAGAGATGAGTTTGGTCTAGGACTAGTTGACTTTAAGTTGACTTTATGTATACATGTGTAGATACTGATTCAGCAACCTTTGCTAATGTCTGATTCTCACTCAAACTACTAATTTGGAGTCTATTTTCTAGAGATGACATTTAGAGCAAGAAACATAGATCTGATTCCCAAGACAGAGAATACGGAGTGAAAAAAAAGGGATCTCATACCAAATCTTAATCGCTCTGAAGTTTAACATCTCAGAAGAGGTAAGATATGGGCAGAAAAGAGGTAAATTCCCTTTAAAGAATATGAGAAAAGACTATATATACACAGTGCAAAGAAGAGTACAAAGATGAACATAACCGGAACTAAAGCACGATCGTTGTCAATCATTCCCACATTCTAAGTTGAGTTGTGATTCTACTATTTGAAGTGGAATAAAAAGCAAACTTTTCCTTTGCTTTTTTTTAATCTGAAGCTCCTCAACTACATAGAGACAATAACATTGTCAGGATTTAGTGATTAAGAGAAGATTTTCAGAGAGAGTTCTTGAAGTGCTGAGTCCCAATCACAATCCCTGAGCTAACAAAGTGGAACATATTTCCCTCTCCATGTAAGCATGATAAAATAACACATTTAAGAAGACCACTCAGATAGCTTACTATACTTCCCCTCCCTCTCCACTCCAGAGCTTTAGAAGCATAGTGGAGTCTTGTCTGATGTCCATGCTCCTGTAGAACAAAAGATTGAATTGCTAGCTGGTGTTAGATCAGATCAAGGACAGAGGTGTCTAAGTTGAAATCAGTCTTCTCCCAATTTCTACATGTGAGACTAGAGGCTTCCAATTATTAGAGGTCCATGAGTGCTATAAATATCCTCTCTCAAAGTCCCACAATTAAGTGAGATGTTTCTACTACTCGTAGAAAAATTGACAGATCCCAGACCAACCTGAGCTACACTGTTGCAGCCGTATTCAGTTCTACATCCAGTGAGTTCATCAGTATTCAGTTCTACATGTAGTTCCTTCTCTACTATGATGACAGAGGCCTCCACATCATGGTAGCACTGATGGAATAAGCACCTGGGTGAGAACCTTCAGTTGGAAAGATGTTATGCCTTGAACTCTCTAGAATGTGTCCAAAGGCCAAGTGTCTGTACAAGTTCGCTAGTTAATAAACATATCTTGACCACTATCCGTTTAGCAAATATATCCAGCATATAATATAAATACATATTATGTAAATACAACACTTATGATGATTAGTTATTTTTAATAGATTTCTGACAATATTAGGACCTAAAGTTCTATAGAAGTTCCTGGTAACAGATCAGTAGGCTGTTTGCATTGGTCAGGATATAGGGAGTGGCCCAAAGTAACCATGCAGAATAGAGCTGTTCTAGGTACCCCTTAGGGAAACTTGAGCAAGAGATTCCCAGTCATGGGGCAGTGGGCCCTGAGGAACCCACACAGCATAAGAGAGAGTGTCACCTTCCAGCATCTACCAGACATGTACAACATTATTAATCAAGTAAGAACTTTCACATCACACTCCGACACCTTGTGTGGATTGAAAACTTCTCCATTAATGGGTAGAGGAATTTCAACTTTAAATGAAGTTCATTAAGTTAAAATTAATATAATGGCTTGAACTAAACAGTCATTGAACTGAGACTGTGTGGAAGCTGGAAGTTACTGGAGGAGTCTTGTTATCTGAGAATGACCTTGGCAGGCATATGATGTGCACTGCTTTTCACCCAAGGAGGCAAAGACAAGTCTCATAACACAGGGGGAATGGACAGTGGAGGATAAAGTAAGGCTCCTTGATATTTGTGCTCAGTGAATCTCATTCTTCAGTATAATAATTTCTGTCATTCAGGTGATTCAGAGTGAGGCACCTTTGGAACAAACTTATTTTGTTTTTAATCATTTAGACTTTCATAGCATAGCTTTAATGAGTTAAAGGGAGGTTCTCTTCCTGCAAGAGTGAGGAAAGAAAAGAAAGATAAAGCAAATGAGGGAAACCAAAAACACCATCCTGCCTCATGTGATTTAGGATCTATTAACTGTTGTTTTTCAAAATTTATATTTTAAATGATGTATTAACTTATGGGCTAAATAATATCATCCAGTAAGCCTGTCCTTAGCTACCTGCTGGGCTTCTCAAGTGGCTCAGTGGTAAAGAACCTGCTTACCAAGCAGGAAACCCAGCAGACGTGGGTTCAATCCCTGGATAGGGAAGATCCCCTGGAGGAAGAAATTGCAACCCACTCCAGTAATCTTGCCTGGAAAATCTCCTGGACAGAGGAGCCTGGTGGGTTACAGTCCATGGGGTCACAAAGAGTTGGACACAGCTTAGAAATTAAACAACAAAAACAACAAACTACCTATAACATGTAGGTTTTCTCTAGGCTATAATTCCTAACAATCTTGAAAATGACCATTCTAAGTGCTTAAAAGACTGTATTCCAGAAAAGAGTATAATTGGAGAGAGGACTGAAGATAATAATGTTTTAACTTCTATGTATTTCATTACCTTTTCTTTTTTCATTAGCTCCAATCTTCCAGTATTTAACATCACTATATTTACTTATCATGTACATTTCTGTGCAGTTTATCAAACGTGCCAATAAAATTATGGAAAAATTATGTCAACTAATTTTAGAGTAAAATAAATGATTTATAAAATATGATCCTTGATCAGTTAAAATTAGTTCTTACCATCTCAATAATACTTTTGTTCGCATACATAGAACTACCTAGGGCAACCTGATTCTGCCATGGAGCAAAGAATCACTACTAGATTTTAGAGGAAAAATGAATGATTATAGGGAGAAACAGTTGACTGGTTTCTCAGTGAAACAGTGACTCAGCTGTTCACACACCCTTTCAATAGCTGAAGATTTGTGCACTGGAGTTATCATGTCAGAGATGCCAAATGCCATCCTGACATTGTCTAAACCAATATCATCATTGATCAAGTTTCCCCCATTTACGTATAAAACACCAATTCCCCTCCGTAAACTAATTATCTCACTATATTATCTCACTTTGTTATCTGTGATGAATTCAAAACCTTACAGTCAGTAGAAAAGTGTGTTTTTGGTTAGGTGAAACAAGTCATAGAGCTGAGTATAAATGCTGTTATACTCAAGATAACTATCAGTAATATGGACACATGTTGGTTTTGAGATCACCTAAAGAAAGAAATGAAAATTGTAAATAACCAGACAATATAGTCTCCAAACAATGCTTCCCCAGTGAAAATTTAACATTGAGCATATATTGCCTTCAGTATAAAAGGGTAATCAAATTTCCTTAAAGGAGACTGCAAGTCAACAAAGGCAAATTTACGAATTACAAATAGAACTGGAATGAGCTTTTTCATGAATTTGTAAGATATAAGGAAATGTGTGTGTGTGAATGTAAGTGTGGTTAAGAAATGTTAAAGGAAAAAGAAGAATCTGTGACCTTTTTGTATTCCTTTCTAAAAAGAATGTTTTCAGGAGGTTCTGAAGGTTCTTCACTTAAAAAATATATTGATAGAAAGACTAGTAAAACTCTCAGTTGGAGAAAATGTAATTTTTAGGAATTGCCCAGTAGGAACATAATAAGCAGGCAAATACTTGCAAAAAATACAGAATTGTTTTGGCAACTTAGTAATCATGAGATTTTTATTTTTCCATAAAGACTTTGAGATGCTGAAATGATGAGGTTTGTATTTGTCATAAATAAAACAAGCAAGTACTTATATCAAAATGTGAGAGAAGAATCATCTTTTTCTTACAGCTTAGTGAGTTGCGATCAATACACTGCTTGCCTAGTAGTTGAGATATTTTTATCAATTTATCTGCAATTACCAAAAAAATATCATGCAGAGATAATTATGTGCTGTTCTCATTTTTTGAAAGTAGTGTTTTATCATCTAGTGTTTGGTTGTATCTATTGGCCTTGAACAAACTCAAAGCGAATTTGGAGAAACTCCTCAGGGGAGTACATTGTACCTTACAATTCCTTTCAAAGTTAGAGTTAAGGACCCACTGCTAGTTGTAAAACAGTTATGTGCAGCTATTGGTCTGACATTTATTATTTCAGCAATACCTCTGCATAGAAGACTATATAGAAGATACTTTTATTAATTAAGATCTTCATTCTCCTTCTTCTTCTTTTTTTTTTTTTTTGGTTAATTATAAGCCTTGTCTTCCTCCCCATGCCAAATGTAGGATGCAGGATCTTAGTTCCCAGACCAAGGATTGAACCCATGCCTCTGCATTGGGACCATGGACTCTTCACCACAGGACCATCAGGAAAGTCCCATCCTTGTCTTTTTGATCCATCTGTTCTTATAGTTTATTAGCAAGAAGACAATATTATGGATGATGTCTATCGTGCACTTACCATATTCCAGGCACTCCATGAAGGACTTTATATGAACTAGCTTATTTAATCTGCAAAACAAACCTTGAAAGGAGATATTTTTGTTATTGCCTTAGTTTTTCCAATGAAAAGAAATAAGGCACAGAGAGGTTAAGGTGGCTGTTGGTGGCAGAACAGGTTGGGAGCAGAGTTAGGCTTTGAAGTCTGTAGTTATCTCTGAAACCTGAATCTGATGCTTGACCATAATGCCATGTTCCCTCTGCTACAAAACTCTCAAACAAAAGAAGACTGTTTTTTATAAAGAGTCAGCCTTCCAGGCAAAATCACCAGCAGCTTAAGAAAGGTGATATTATTTAACATAAATAAGTAAAAATTGCTACAAACAAAATGTTTCACATATTTTAGGAAAAAGAAAATAAAAGGACAAGTATAAATTAAAAATTTCTGTAGGTCTACAATATACTGAGATAATGCCACAAGCTCACTAATGGTATTCATAAAGTATTGTTTTCAAACATAATGCATGGAGAATTTAACACATTAGGGACTTATTTTTCCTTTGACTTGATGGCTGACAGTTAGGGCATGGGTAACTTTATCACAGGCAAACCACTGTTTTCTAAAGACTTCATATTTATTTGCTTCCATGCTATGGCCCATATAATTATTTTTAAACAAAAATACTCTGTGTTTAAACCTGTGTATGAATAATGTTTGCATATTTTAGGACTCAAATTTTTTGCAAATGAAGAATTAGTCATGAGAGCAGGCTTCCCTTGTAGCTCAGCTGGTCAAGAATCCGCCTGCAGTGTGGGAGACCTAGGTTCAATCCCTGAGTTGGGAAGATCCTCTGGAGAAGGGAAAGGCTACCCACTCCAGTATTCTGGCCTGGAGAGTTCCATGGACTGCAAAGTCCATGGGGTAGCAAAGAGTCGGACAGGACTGAACGGCTTTCACTTTCACTGACACTTTCACTTTCAAGTGTGAGAGCACCTCTCTGTGGTGGGAAGTTATTGCTGTTTTAGAAAGAGAAAAACTGACTTTTTCAGGAGCTAACAATTTTTGTGTGTGCATGGATTTTCTGAGCCATTTGTCCTTCTCCTGACTCCTAAGCTTTCCCTCTATCTTTTTTTTTTTTAATTGATTATTGCCAGCAGAGAAAATAAGTACCATTTAGGGTGTTATGCTACTTCTGACTTTCAGAGAAAAAGGTACAGTACAATTCTAGATCTTGAGGAAAATTAAGGATAAATTAATGAATCGTATTTCTTTCTTCTGTATTTATAATAAAGAGTATCCAAATATTCATTTCCAGAATTCAAAGGAAATATTTCAGCGTAGGTTCAACAGAGGAAGCAGAACAATGAAGAAGTGATGTCCATCTGTCCATCTTACCTCTCTGATAGCACATCCTGGGGACTCCAAGCTCCAGTATCAGACACAGGCAACAAGTCTGCCCTGGACAACCACTTGAGGCCACATTCTTAGGACTGTGTCAGACACTGAGACTTAGGGGTCACAAGGTAGGCAGTGAGGGAGAGAATGTGGATGTAAAGTAAAGTGACTACAATCAGGAACTCATAAAAAAATAGAAAGTTAGAGGCCATGAAAACAGACTGAAACCTGTTTGAATCCTTATTGCCTCTGACCTTGACTGTGTGGTTTTCCTGTATGAGTCAAGCTCCTTCCTCATGAAATTAAATGCCCACATTGGTCCAAGAGTAGAAGAAGCTGAAGGAAGACCCAATAGGAGGTGGGCAATGGCAGACCTGGCCACCATCACTTGCCAATGAGATGAGCTAGTAGATCAATGAGGATATACAATGACTGCTGTTTCACTTCCCTTCCAGTCCCCTGGAAGAAACTGTAGCACCCCACCCTAACCAGAAACATACAGAAAAGAAATTCTGGAACGTGTAGTTAAGACTAGCCAAGTGGTCACATCACAAAGCGAAAACAACTTACCCCTTGTTAATTTGGCACATGTGCATAGCTCCTTAAATTGTATTGAAAACAGCCAAGTGATGCTTCCATCTAACTTGGTACTACTACCCTGGATACAGCTGAAAACAGATGAGTCCACTCCACTGAAGGAGTATATAAAATCCACTGAAGGGATATAAAATCCCCTTTTGTCTTTGAGTGATACCATTTTCTCCTGATTCATTAATACTCTCTCATTGATACCTTGCAGCTTAAAAATGGAGATATAAAGTTAGGTATTATTAAAACACATCTTATTTTACATGATTAGAAGATGAGAAAGGGAAGAAAATTGAGAAAAAAATTGTGTAATGTGATGTGAGAGAGTGAGTAAGATATCACACACACATACATACAAACATATTCATACCAAAATAGGGGCAAAATACTGGTAACTCTCACAATTCACATTTCTCCAGATGACCACTTGATCATAGCTGGTATGTATAACAAGCTTCATACACTATCGTTTCTTGTCCTTAGCAGGCACTCCTGCTGGTCATAGATTCTTGCCTGCTAAACTTACCCAAACCTTCCTTCCTGAAGACTCTCGATCATAAGCAACCCAATATGAACTGAGTTATGAGAGTTTTCTACTGACTTTAATCATAAGAAATGAAAATATGAAAAGGCACCATGGAGGACACCCTACATTCCACACAGACCCTCTTTTACCTATATTACTTAGTAGTGAGCCAATTTCACCTTTCCAGAAGAGTCCTGTCAACTGTCAGGTTGACCAAAAAGTTTGTTTGGGTTTTTCTATAAGAGGTAATGGAAAAACCAAAACTTTTGGGCCAACCAAATAGTACAGAGACCCCATTCTTTGCCTATTAATTCAGAAGTCTAATCTGACTAGGTCCAACTCTCAACTTCTAGTTCAATGAAATTATTGTCATGTTCCCTGGCAGAAGCATTATTTTCTTTGGAACTATGGGAGATGAGAAGCAAACATTTTGCTTGTGAAATACTTGCAGTGATAGTGGAGGAGCCCCTCCCATTATTCTCCCTTGACTCTTTGATCCAGGAACTCTGACAATGGGAGATGTAGCATTATACATGAAGGGATGGTGTGCATACAGAACACTCTAGAGATATTATTGTACCTCGGTACAGTAACCTGAAAGTTACTGCCATCTAGCTGACACCATAACTGAGTCTCCCTAAGACCAATCAACAATCCCATCAGCTGTTCTATAAGGCAAATAATGGTTAGAATAATTAATTCCATGAGAATGGATCCAGTGCCACATTTCATTTGCTGTGAAATAAATCCTTTGGTCAACAGTGGTGCCTTGGGGAAGAGCAGGATGATGGACAAGGCCTTCTGTAGTACATAGAAGATATTCTATGGGAAGATTGGACACCCAGCAGTGTCTGTAGGCAGCAAACCTTGGTGAGTGGAAAACTCATACTGCTGAGCCCATGCAAACCTCCACCCCTGTCACCATATCCCACTTTTCTTATGCGTACTTGTCAATGACAGGAGTGGCTAGAGAAAGAGGTTAACTGGTATCCAAAGAACAACTACTAAAATCCTCTTTTGTTGAGGACACCCTTTGGTGAGTCTTCACTTGAAACACAAATATGTTCAAACCATGTGTCTATTTAGGGCATTTTGAAACCAGTTGATCATCTAACCAAACAGCTGGCCATAGCCCATCTCACTGTAGACCTGAAACTCTGTTTTTTTCTCCTTCCAAGCAAAATGAACAACCAGGTGCACTTTTCTAGTTCTGCCCATTGGGAAGATTTCTTTTCACCACTGTCCTTTGGGGCTATCCCATAATAGAGCTGGAGGACTGCTGCTGTCCTCTTTGTTGTTGCTGTTATTCAGTCACTCAGTCATGTCCCACTCTTTGTGACCCCATGGACTGCAGCACGCCAGGCTTCCCTGTCTTTCACCATCTCCCAGACCTTGCTCAAACTCATGTCAAACATCATTGAGTCAGTGATGCCATCCATCCTCTATCATCCTCTGTCATCTCCTTCTCCTCTTTAAGAGGTATTAAAATATTGTGCAACACCACAGATAACAGACCTGAGGGTTTTTTGTTTTTTGTTTCCCCTCATTCAATTGATTACAGTGATCTTTCCATGAGACCATAAATGAAGGCTGGGAGAGAGGTGTCAATATAGCAGCAGTTCATGGGTACTTGGGCAATTTCCTTGTGTCTTCAGTATGGGTCCAGCCTCATCTCATATATGCCACTACAATCTGGTAGTGGAGTGCTACTATGCATGTCCAGTTTTATGACTTGTTGGTCAGACACACCCAGTTCATGATGAACACTTCACTGTTGCATGGTAGCTTGGTGGTCCGTGGTCAAGTTTTCAGTCTCTACTAAAGACAAGTAGCAGGCCAAAAGCTGTCTTTTAAAAGGAATATAGTCATCCACAGTGCTTTGGGTCAAAATTCTAATAGTCTGCATAGTGATTCACCTATGACAGGTTGTGCAAGGCTTCAGTCAGCATCACCATCTTAGGACCCAAGGGTCGGAGCAGACTGCTATACAGCAGCCCGGACCTGTGGCAGAAACTCCTGGACCTGTGGCAGAGACTTCTTTTATTTTATGCCTTGTCTCAAAACTGCAGTTTCTGAGGCACTTGGTAAATGAATTGGAGTAGCACACCAGAATGAGAAATTCCACTAATTTCTAAAGTCTTTGGAGTAATTGAAACAATTTCCTGTGTGTGTGCTAAGTTGCTGTAGTAAGTGTCCAACTCTGCATGACCCTCTGGACTGTAGGAGCCCACCAGGCTCCTCTGTTCATGGGATTTACCAGGCAAGAATAGTGGTGGTTTAGTAGCTAAGTCATGTCCAACTCTCAGATTCTCCAGGCAAGAATACTGGAATGGGTTGCTATTTCCTTCTCCAGGTGACCTTCTCAATCTAGGAGTCAATCCCACATCTCTTAGGTCTCCTGCATTGGCATGTGGGTTCTTTACCACTGAGCCACCTTCCTTGTTATTGTTCAGTCACTCAATCATGTCTGACTCTTTGCACCCCTGATGACTGTAGCATGCCAGATTTCACTATTCCTTCACTGTATCTTGGAGTTTGCTCAAACTCATGTCCATTGAGTTGGTGGCCACCTACCTAGAATCATTCACATTTAATGTTGATTAATTATATTCTGATTCCCAAATCATAGACAGGAGTTCAAATCAGATTTGGAGACATTTATAAAGATTTGTGATCAAGAAATATAAAAATGTCCATGTGCCACTATTTAAAGATTTGATTCATTTCCAGATCAAAAATAGGGTATTTCAATCAGTATGTCCATTTATGGTCTTTGTGGTAGTATGTGCCTATGATTCTATTTATGTGATTATTTCTTTGGTTCAAATTTGGAAATACTGATGCAGTAATTTCATTAGCTTCAGTAAAAACAGTTCATGCTGGTTTCTAGAGGTGAGATATTAAGGTAGAACATGAAGACCTGTAAATGAGAATCCATCAAATGTGGTCCTATATTGACAAATGTAAATGATGAAGAAAAGTGAATGTTGACAATTTAGTCTATAAAAAAGAAAGCTAAGTAACTGTGTTTCATTATTGTTTAGTCACTAAGTCATGTCCAGCTCTTTTGCAACCCCACTGACTGTAGCCTCCCAGGCTCTTCTGTCCACAGGATTTCCAAGCAAGAATACTTAGAATGGGTTGCTATTTCCTTCTCCAGGGAAACTTCCTGACCCAGAGATTGAATCTGCATCTCCTCCATTAGCAGGTAAGCCTTTACCACTGAGCCACCTGGGAGGCTCTTATGTTTGGAAGAGTATGTAAAAATTTCTTCTAAAGTGAATTTAAAAGAAAATTAAATAAACAGAAAGGAAAGGAAAGAGAGAGAAAGGAAAGCAGGAGTTAAAGTATAGGTTTTCAGCACTGCAAGTGTACTACATAGAACCAAAAATGACACAAGAGAGAGATGAAGTAGGTCTCCTTTATTTTCATTTTTATGATTCATATTTATAATCCTGAAATTATAAATGTTTGTATATATCACTAATATTTAATAGAGAGATGAAGCCTGAATTTTGAGTAAACAGTTGGCATCTACTACAGGAAAGAGTTCTTGGCTCCACTTCTGTTTGCCTACATCTACTTCCAACTTGGATCCTTTCTTGGCTTCCTTCTGTGCTGCATGTACACAGGTTAAGAAATTTTATTCAAAAGTTGTTTATTCAAGATAGTACCTGGTTAAGGCACAGTAAATTCACTATTTGTGTGTGTATGTGTGTGTGTGCTATATTTAAGACTAATACCTTATTGTATGGGGCAAGTTTTAGTCCATATTTTCAAAAGAGGTGCTGATGCAAAGGCTGAGCTACCAAGTTAGCTGTCAACAACCCCTCTTTCTTTTGTTTAAGTGCTGGTTCTCACTTCTCCTGCTGTGACTTTGACTGTGTTTTCCATGGAGACAGCATGGCGTCTTACCCTTTAGGAAGCCCTCCTTTGTTACTCAGGTTGGTGAGCCCAACTCCTGGCAGGAAGGCAGAGGATTAACTGCAGGCTCTCCTGCTGCTCTCAGTCAGCAACTAGCTCAATCACTGGTTCAAACAGATGTTTCTGTTTAAGATCTTTAAGAACTATAATTGCATGGAAAAATCACGTTTCACTTAATTCAATTTGCTAGTTGCATTCATTTGTTGGAAACTCATTGAAAATCCAAATAAACATGTTGGTTTGAATAAATGAAGGGTTTGTGAGGTATATGATTC
>NW_011495085.1:5580825-5595144 GCF_000754665.1 Bison bison bison
CTGCTGCTGCTAAGTTGTTTCAGTCGTGTCCGACTCTGTGTGACCCCATAGACAGCAGCCCACCAGGCTCCTCTGTCCCTGGGATTCTCCAGACAAGAACACTGGAGTGGGTTGCCATTTCCTTCTCCAATGCATGAAAGTGAAAAGTGAAAGTGAAGTTGCTCAGTCGTGTCTGACTTTTAGCAACCTCATGGACTGCAGCCCTTCTAGCCTTGAATATTAAATAGCCTATAAAACTTAATATTATATTTAAATATAAGGTATACATTTATATGGATTTCCTTGGTGGCTCAGTGATAAAACAATCAAAGAATCTGCCTGCAGTACTGGAGACATGGATTTGATTCCTGGATCTGGTTGGGATGGGGAAGGAAATGGCAACCCACTCCAGTATTCTTGCCTGAAAAATCCCATGGATAGAAGCACCTGGCAGACTATAGTCCATGGGGTCACAAAGAGTCAGATATGACTTAGCAACTAAACTACCACCACTATACATTTGTCAGGCAAGTGTCTAATTTCCTTGGTTGTCTTGCTGCAGCAACGATTTGAACCTGTGGACCAGTGTTACTGCTCAGTTACAGCTCAGGGTCTTATTTGGCAAGCAAAGCAAAGTACACCCTCAGGGCTGACCCCAAAGGAGACTCTTTAATCTGTCTTGGCTTCCTCCTTTTATTCATTTGTCTCCTCCTCTCCTGAGCCTGTCCTATGTAAATCGGGCTAGCCAGGAGGGCTGTTTGTTTCACCTGAGGTTCTCACTCCGGTGTCCTGTGATTTTCTTTTGTTCCATTTTCGCGGGCTTTTTCCTTTCTTTGTCTTTTAGCCACCACCATTTTGGACTCCTTCTTCCTATTTTAACTAACTAACACATTTATATGAATGTTAAATACATACTATACTATTACATTTATTTAGCTATATGATGTGATATACAAAAGAATAATTAAAAGTATAAAATATAATGATTATTTCTATGTATACAGCACGTTTATTATATGCAAATATCTTTAAGTTCTTTTCATTGACTCTGCATTTTGTTAGGCACTAAATGGCACCCCACTCCAGTACTCTTGCCTGGAAAATCCCATGGACGGAGGAGCCTGGTAGGCTGCAGTCTGTGGGGTCGCTAGGAGTTGGACACGACTGAGCGACTTCACTTTCACTTTTCACTTTCATGCATTGGAGAAGGAAATGGCAACCCACTCCACTGTTCTTGCCTGGAGAATCCCAGGGACAGGGGAGCCTGGTGGGTCCCACAGAGTCGGACACAACTGAAGCGACTTAGCAGCAGCAGCAGCAAAACCAATGTAAATGGATATATAGGAAGAACCCAACATATTTTAAATAGTAATTTATGTGAAAGAAACTAAAGAAATTATATGCTTGAGAGATGCAGTTTTTTTTTTAATGTGATCTGTCATTTTGAAATTTTTATTGACAGATGAGAGTTGTGGAACCAACACCACAAAGTTCCCATTTATTGTATCATTCAGAATTTTATATTTTTTGCCATGTTACGTATTTTTTTAATATTTGCCTGAATTTGAACCAGTATAACACCTTAATTTATCAAAATAGTATAAGTTGTATTTATGGGTGACTTGGCCATTTTGAGCAGTAGGACTCAATAAGAATTTTCTTTTGGATTTTTTTATTAGACATGTGTTTAAGATCATTCATTATGTTTTCCATATTATTAATACGAAGTGGAAAACAGTATTATAACTTAGACTTTGTTTTAGAACACATTAGGAAATTCTGTGGAACCATAGCCTTGGAGTTAGCCCTGGAGTTAAAGCTCAGTGTTTAAATAATTTAATAATATAACATTATGATTTTACCTTATGAAACTGATGTATTTATAAACATTTTCTCTGTATTATTTCTGGGATACGTTACAATTAAATTAATTCTTAAAAAGTTCATTTTGAGAATTAACTATAAACTCAGGGACTCAACTTTAATTTCCTTCATTATTTTGCATGTTATATATAAACAAAATTATCCATCTTGCTGAATGAAGAATAATTGTATATAAGGCACATAATTTTCTTTAATAAATATCTTGTCATATAAAAACTTTGTAGGGCATATCAACAAGTTCAAAACACATGGGGAAATCTATTTTCTCTATCTTAATAAAGTCATAAAAAAATCTTTCATTGGACCAGGGGAAGTGACACAGTGACAACCTAAATAATTATAAATACTAATCCTTATTCAAAGCATGTCATCTTTTAGATTCAGCAGGTAGGAGGGTGCATTCCTAAAATGCTTAATCAGAAATGCAGCAGTCAGAATTTTGCATAGTAAAACATCATAAAGTTCACTAGCAAAACACTAAAAAAAAAACATTATTTTTTAATTCATTCATCAGAATCATCAGATCAGATCAGTAGCTCAGTTGTGTCTGACTCTTTGCGACCCCATGAATCGCAGCACGCCAGGCCTCCCTGTCCATCACCAATTCCCGGAGTTAACCCAGACTCAAGTCCATCGAGTCAGTGATGCCATCCAGCCAGCTCATCCTCTGTCGTCCCCTTCTGCTCCTGCCCCCAATCCCTCGCAGCATCAGAGTCTTTTCCAATGAGTCAACTCTTCTGTCATATTTCTATGCTATGCTAAGTCACTTCAGTCATGTCCGACTCTGTGTGACCCCGTAGACGGTAGCCCACCAGGCTCCCCCGTCCCTGGGATTCTCCAGGCAAGAACCCTGGAGTGGGTTGCCATTTCCTTCTCCAATGCATGAAAGTGAAAAGTGAAAGTGAAGTCGCTCAGTCGTGTCTGACTCTTCGCGATCCCATGGACTGTAGCCTACCAGCTCCTCCGTCCATAGGATTTTCTAGGCAAGAGTACTGGAGTGGGGTGCCATCATATTTCTGATCCTCTACAAATTATAGTCATCAGTTTTTCAGTCTGTTTTAGGTACAGTAAACTCCTCAGTCTAGACTGTAGGCCTCAAAAACACACATAACTCTGCTATGAATAGGTTTTTTTCTATTCATATCTTCCTTTCTATCTCTCTGTCTTCCATTTCATGAATCTATTATAGTGCCTTGGGCCATCTGCCTACACCCTTCCATATACTCTCAACATTATCAAAGAATTCTGACAGATTTTGAAAGTCAAACACTATTAAAATTTTCTCTCTCATTAATAAAGACTGCTACTTTGAGACAAATTATGTCTCCTCTCCCCTTTCCTGACCCCAACACTTAACTCCTTAATTATTCAGGCAAAAAAAATAAAATAAAGACTAAGGAAAAGAAGAATTGTAGTATAACAACATAAAAGCTAGCCAATTTATGTAGAAGAAAGTTAGATAATAGAAACCTAGATTCTTCATATGAGAAAGAATATTTTCCCTTAATGCAGAAATCCCCTATGTAATATCCCAGGGGAAAAAAAAAAAAAAAAAGGTTAATAGTCCTTTCTTGAACAATTCTAGCAGTGGGGAATCCACTACTTTATCGAGGAGTTCATTTCACTGCTGGACAGCTTTAAAATTAGAAAGCCACACCTGATATTTGTTCATTTTTCCATATAGATGATGAACAAATTACACAGCTAAGGTAGCTGACCTTATCCACACTCTGGACAGGGCTGAACTACCAGAACTTGTGGACTTTGTATTGCAGATAATTTGACAGCAAAGGGCCATGTTGGGTTCACTGTTCAAAATGTTCATGTATAAAAATATCTACAGAACTTCCCTGATGGCTTAGTGGTAAAGAATCTGTCTGCCAATGCAAGAGACCTGGGTTTGACTCCTGGGTCAGGAATATCCCCTGGAGAAGGAAATCGTAACCCATTTCAGTATTCTTGCCTGGACAATCCCATCGACAGAGGAGCCTCCATGGACAGATGGAGCAGGCTACAGTTCATGGGGTCACAAAGAGTCAGACATAGCTTAGTAACTAAACAACACTAACAACAAAAGTATCTATACAGATTATTTTATTTCAAATCTTGTAAAGATGATAAAATACATTCTTGATAACTGAATTTATACTCAGAAATGAGAGCCTGACCACACAAGTTGCTAACCTTTTTCTTCCTCACCAAATATTAGTTGCTCAATCATGTCCGACTATTTTCAAGCCCATGGACTGTAACCCATCAGGCTCCAACATCCATGAAACTCTCCAGGCAAGAATACTGGAGTGTGTTGCATTCCATTCTCCAGAGGATCTTCCTGATCCAGAGATGAAACCAGGCTCTCCCACATTGCAGGCAGATTCTTTCCCATCTTAGCCACCAGGGAAGCCCTTCATCCTCACGAAAGGTGCAGTGAAACTCTTTACCCATGAGCCTGAAGTAATAGTTCTGGTTTGGTCTGGATTCTACATGGTCCTTTATAGTTTTTGCCCTATTCAGTGTGATCTAAAAATACATTTGCTTCTTTTAAATGAAGTCTACTAGTCTATTGATTCTGCCCTTGTTTAAAGTATAATATTTTATACTAAGCATGTGTCTTTAAGATATAACCTTGCCTCCTCCAGTGTACCTGGCTGAATGCTGACTTGGGGTGTGTAGGGCTCCCATTCTGACAGAGCTTTAGAGACTGTGAAGATGGAGGGAGATTAGCCTTGAGGACTGTGGGGATGAAAGACTTTTTACAAAGTAAATCCAAACCTGCTTAGTGTTTTAACTCAAAGCACTGTAACACATCTCTTCAACATTGGGTCACTGTAGCAATGTGTGCTATGTCACTTCAGTCATATCCAATTCTTTGCAACCCTATGGACAGTAGCCTGCCAGGCTCCTCTGTCCATGGGATTCTCCTGGCAAGAATGCTGGAATTGGTTGCCCTGCCCTCCTCCAGGGTATCTTCCCAACTCAGGGATCAAACCCACATCTCTTAAGTCTCCTGCATTGGCAGGGGGTTCTTTATGATTAGTGCCACCTGGAAAGTCCAGTGTAGCAATAATGATCCCCAAGAATCATTAGCTCAAAAAAAAAGATGATGTTTTATAGAGGACTAGAAAAACAACCCAAAGATCTCTAGCAGTTAAAGACAACAGTTGTTGGCTTGGTTGGAAGATATTTTGGATGGTTACATATAGTTTTCATTTTAAACATTTTCATATGCACACCATCCTGTATACCTTCCAATCAGGACACAAAGTACCAAATTGAAGTATCTGAATTTACATAAAGTAAGTGTATAAAATAATAATAATAATAAAAGCCCATCCTACTTGTAAGAGACAAATGTCCAGCATACAATGGAATCGGTACTGGTTCTATGCTTACATTTATGTTACTGAATCCCTTACTAGTTTTTAGCTACAGATACGACAAGACTACAATACAATAAAAATAGGATTAGTGAACTAATATTTGGCACAAAATTAAGCTGAATAGATATTTGACACTGTATGTTAGTTTTGACACAAAACTAAATTGAATCATGTAGAGTTACATTCAAGGAAGTAAGTTCAATCTCTTAATCATGTCTGACTATTTGCAACCCCATTGAAAGCAATAAGCCAGCTTCCCTGTCCATCACCAACTCCTGGAGTTTGCTAAAACTCATGTCTATTGAGTCGGTGATGCCATCCACTGTCTCATCCTCTGTCATCCCCTTCTGCTCCTGCCTTCAATCTTTCCCAGTATCAGGGTCTTTTCCAATGAGTCAATTCATTGCATCAGGTAGCTGAAGTACTGGAATATTAGCTTCAGCATCAGTCCTTCCAATGAATATTCAGGAATAATTTCCTTTATGATTGACTGTTTTGATCTCCTTGGTGTCCAAGCACTGACCTTTTCCAATCCTATGGCCATTCCTGAGTTTTTCAAATTTGCTGGCATATTGAGTGCAGCACTTTCACAGCATCGTCTTTTAGAATTTTAAATAGCTCAACTGGAATTCTATCACCTCCATTGGCATTGTTTGTAGTGATGCTTCCTAAGGCCAACTTGACTTCAAACTTCAGGATGTCTGGCTCTAGGTGAATGATCACACCATCGTGGTTATCTAGGTCATTAAGATCTTTTTTGCATATTCTTCTGTGTATTCCCATCACCTCTGTTTAATATCTTTGGTTGTGTTAGATTGATACCATTTCTGTCCTTTGTTTTGCTCATTTTTGCATGAAATATTCCCCTGGTAGTGTTAATTGCTCAGTCGTGCACAACTCTGCAACCCTATGGACTATTAGCCAATCAGTCTCCTCTGTCCATGGGATTTCCCAGGCAAGAATACTGGAGTGCCTGGAGAGGTTCCCTTGGTGTCTCTAATATTCTTGAAGAGAACTCTAGTCCTTGTCATTCTAATGTTTTCCTCTATTTCTTTACATTGATCATTTAGGAAGTCTTTCTTACCTCTCCTTGCTATTCTTTGGAACTCTGCATTCAGATGGATATATCTTTCCTTTTCTCCTTTGCTTTTCTCCCTTCTTTTTTCAGCTATTTGTAAGGCCTCCTCAGACAACCATTTTGCTTCTTTGCATTTCTTCTTCTTGAAGATGGTTTTAATCCCTGCCTCCTGTACAATGTTATGAACCTCTGTCCATAGCTCTTCAGGACTTTGTCTATCAGATATAATCCCTTGAATCTATTTGTCACTTCCACTGTATAATTGCAAAGGACTTGATTTAGATCATACCTGAATGGTTCAATGGTTTCTCCTACTTTCTTCAATTTGAGTCTGTATTTTGAAATAAGGGTTTCATGATCTGTGCTACAGTCAGCCCCCAGTCTTGTTTTTGCTGACTCTATAGAGCTTCTCCATCTTCAGCTGCAAAGAATATAATCATTATTCTGGTGATGTCCATGTGTAGAGTCATCTTTTGTGTTGTTGGAAAAGGGTGTTTGCTATGACCAGTGTGTTGTCTTGGCAAAACTCTGTTAATTTTCGTCCTGTTTTATTTTGTACTCCAATGCCAAATTTGCCTGTTACTCCAGGTATCTCTTGACCTCCTACTTTTGCATGCCAGTCACCTGTGTGGAAAAGGACAGCTTTTTTTGGTGTTAATTCCAGAAGATCTTGTAGGTCTTCAGAGAACCAGTCAACTTCAGCTTTGTCGGCATTAGTGGTTGGGACATAGACTTGGATTACTGTGATACTGAACGGTTTGCCTTGGAAATGAACAGAGAGAAATTTCATTCTGTCATTTTTGAGATTGCATCCAAGTACTACGTTCTGGACTCTTTTATGGACCGTGAGGGCTATTCCATTTCTTCTAAGTGATTCTCACCCACAGTAGTAAATATAATGTTCATTCGAATTAAAGTCACCATTCCAGTCCATTTTAGTTCACTGATTCCTAAAATGTCCATGTTCACTGTTGCCATCTCCTGTTTGACCACTTCCAATTTACCTTGATTCATGGACCTAACATTCCAGGTTCCTATGCAATATTGTTCTTTACAGCATTGGACTTTACTTCCATCACCAGTCACCTCCACAACTGGGCACTGTCTTTGCTGTGGCTCCATCTCTTCATTCTTTGTGGAGTTATTTCTCCACTCTTCTCCAGTAGCATATTGGGCACCTGCTGACCTGGGGAGTTCATCTTTCAGTGTCATCTCTTTTTTCCATTTTTATCTTGTTCATGGGGTTCTCAAGGCAAGAATACTGAAGTGATTTGCCATTCCTTTCTCCAGTGGACCACATTTAATCAGAACTCTCCACCATGATCTTTCCATCTTAGGTGGCCCTACATGGAATGGCTCATAGTTTCACTGAGTTAGACAAGGCTGTGATCCAAGTTATTGTTTTCCTTAGTTTTCTGTAATTGTGGTTTCCATTTGGCCTGCCCTCTGATGGATAAAGACAAGAGGCTTTTGGAAGCTTCCTTATGGGAAGGACTGGCTGTGGAGGGATCTGGATCTTTCTCTGATGTTCAAAGCCATGATCAGTAAATCTTTAATCCAATTTTCTGTTGGTGGGTAGGGCTGTGTTCCCTCCTTGTTGTTTGGCATGTGGCCAAATTATGACAGGGGTAATGGTGGCCTCCTTCAAGAGGACTGATGCTGCAACTGTTGTATTCTCTGCCCATATCCCCATGGAAAGCCACTGTTGATTCATGCCACCAATGGAGACTCCTGGACACTCACAGAACAGTCTGGCTCAGTTTCTTGTGGGGTCACTGCTCCTTTCTCATTTCTCCTGGGGCACACAGTGTTTCGTTTGTGCTTTCCAAGAATCTGTTTCTCCAGTCCTTTAGAAGTTCTGTAATCAAATCCCATTGGCCTTCAACATCAAATTCCCTGGGGGTTCTCGGTCCCTTTGCCAGATTCCCAGATTGGGAAATTTGCTGTGGGCCCTAGAGCTTTTGCAACAGTGTGAGAACTTCTTTGGGATAATTGTTCTCCAGTTTATGGGTTGTCTTCTCAGTGGCTCTATGGCGAGACTCACATGCCGTGCCTCCCAGGTCTGCTGCAGCCAGAGTCCCTGTCCCTGTGACAGGCCACTGCTGACCTGTACCTCAACAGGAGACACTCAGACACTCAAAGACAGGTCTAACTTAGTCTTAGAGAATGTTCTTAAAATGATTTCAAATGAATGATAACAAGTGAATCACTTTTCTTTCTCAGTTAAGCATGTTGATCTTATATTTAAATCTTTCCAAACAGTTGTGCAAAAACAGTGTGAAAGATAAAGACAGAAGTGTCTGAAAGTGACAGGAGATTGTTTATGTTAGCTATGTCTTTGAAAAGGAGAAGATGTATTAAAGGTTTAAAACGTAGAAAAATTAACATTCAAGTAGTGTATTAAATTCAGAGAGAAGTCTCACTAAATGAATAATAACATATGGAGCATGTCATCAAGAAGACCAATTAAAAATGTCATCCATCAAAAATATTGTCATCATTCTAGTGGAACAGAACTAAAGGGGAAAAGACAAGAGAATACAAGTCAATGTTTTCTTCATTGACAAAATTCAGACATTATTATTTTTTAATCTTAATATGGAACATACGAAGTAGACTCTCAGTATAAATTCCTGATAGCAATCTCACCCTTGCATATACAATTTTTAAATTAACATTTTCCATCAGAATTCTCTTCTAAAATACACAGTCTTGTATTTTTATTCTCCCATTATCTTAATTATCAATTTAAAAATGACTACATAAAATTCTGAATTTTCTTAAAGCAAACAGATTTAATTTTTCATTTTTAGTATTACTATAATAGATTGATATACAGCCAGATTTACATACTGAGATAATCTTTTCCACATATTAAATACACATATCTTTTTTCACTTTGTAAATGCCTCCACTATGTCTCCAAATATTTTTGATGTATGGCAAAACCAATACAATATTGTAAAGTAAAAAAATAAAATAAATAAATTCCAAGGCTTTAAAAAAATAAATAAATAAACACCTGGATATTTAATATTTCTAGTTAAGACATCTTGATCTTTCTGTTAAAATGCAAATTCCTCTGAATAGATAATCTATTAGAACCTAATCAGCTGTATTCTCTAATAGGATCAATTTATTGAATGGCTTTCCAGCATCACTAGTAATTGAGAGAAACTGTAATGTGGGTAAAGATAATTTCATCATGTAGAGAGCATTGAGGATGCTACAAAGTGCAGAGTTTTGCTCATCTCTAGGTAAATATAGTCTATGAGCAGGTAATGAACCAGAAAGGAACCTCTGTGAACAGAAAATGGATGGAAGAAAAAGTTGAGACAGCAGAAGGGAAATAGAAACAATGTTTTTTTAAATCTATTTCTCAGTGTAATCTCTACAAATGGAGTTGCCAATTATCTTAGTTCTATATTAATGATGTTTATGCATTATTATGAAAATAAAAAGTGTAAATCAGCTTATCAAAATTAATATTTGTTTTAAAATTAATATTTATAAAATATTTAATAGAAAATGATGGAATAAGTCTGATATCTGTTCACTTACTGTACAAATTCTTGTCAAAGTGACAATGCACAATAAATTGTGCTTACACATAGTTTACAATGAGGCAAAGGGTATGAATGATATTTCTTTAGTGCCCAACAATTGGTTCATGCTTTGACTTGTTTAAGCTTATGAGCTTTAAAACTTTCAGTGGGACTCAGGGATTGCACTATTAGAAGGTAAAGTTTATAAGAACCATACAGAAGAGAAAGAATATTGTATCCGAATGATTGAGAGTTGCGTTTTTAAAAATTATGATTGTACTTAATTGAGATTTAAAACACATACTCTCATAAACCATGTGTTTATGATATTTTTAATTTTTATGACCTCTGAAAATGAAAATATTATTATCCATAATTATGAATTGATACATCTGGGTATCAAGCTCCTTTGGACAGAAATGATGGTGTGTTTTGCTATGTTCTCTAAATCATTTCCTAGTCTAAGATAAAATTTTAATAGATGATAAAATCTTCAAGAGTTAATGTTTAGGTAAATTACATTTCATTTAGTTTTCTATTTAACCTTATATAAAATTGGAGATGGATACTTCTGGAAAATAATTTTAATGCTGAAATGCACAAATGCACAACATTTATCAAAATGCACAACAGAGTATGGTACAGTATAAATGATAGTAAAATTATAGCAATTTCTGATTTAAGGTTATGATTAAAATAAGTTATAATCATACAGATAAAAGTTAACCAATTTGCTAAATATTAGAATACAAGCTTCTCCTGGTATGTGTGTGTGTGTGTGTATAAATATATATGTGTATGTATATATGTATGTAGTATACAAAATAATGCCAATCACATAGTAAGAAACTTAATGAATATTTGTTAAGTGAATAAATGAATTTAAGTGGACAAAGTCTTACTTGAGCCACTCATGTGTGTGTGCTAAGTTGCTTCAGTCGTGACCAACTTTTTGAGACATTCCAGGCCCTTTTTAGCCCATCAGGGTCCTCTATCCATGGGATTTTCCAGGCAAGAATTCTGGAGTGGTTTGCCATTCCCTTCTCCCAGGGATCTTCCTTACCCAGGAATAGAACCCGGGTCTCTTAGGCCTCCTGCATTAACAGACATCTTCTTTACCACTAGCACTAACAAACCAATGCATTTCTTGAAAACACTCTGTTCAAGGGTCTATGTTAGGGAAACAAGTAAATCCAAGTTGAGAAAAAAAAAGAAAAGAAAAAAAAGCAAGAGAGAGAGAAGGAGGAGGGTGTCAGGAAGAGGGGAAGGGAAAAAAGAAGATTTAAAAAGAGCATTTACAAGTTCAAATTACCTCCTCCATCCCTGGTGCCTCAGATAGTAAAGAGTCCACCTGTGATGCAGTAGACCCAGGCTTGATCCCTGGGTAGGGAAGATTCATTCGAGAAAGAAATGGCAACCCACTCCTGTATTCTTGCCTGCAGAATTACATGGACAGAGGAGACTGGCGGGCTGCAGTCCATGGGGTTGCAAAGGGAGGACGTGACTGAACAACTAACACTTACCTGGAACATCCTTCCCCTCCTCTTAGGACCTTTCACCCCCCTCCTTGGTGCATCCTTCCCCAGTTCCTACTTAAGGGCCCAGAGCTACTGCAATATTTCTGGAATGCCTTTGAACCTGCAATGGCCCATCAGTGGCTTGTCCTGAGAATCACCAATGCCATGAATCTCCCTCAAAAAGCATACATAATGTTCTGTTCATACATTATTCTGCACCAGCCCCTTCAACAACATTCTGTATTGAAAATGACCTAATAAGATCATGAATAACCTTCTAGTTGGTAATTAAGGGTGATTGCTTCATAAAATATGCCTTGATAACTGAAACAAACAAAAACAACAGAAAAGCAGCAACAATAAAGTCCTAAACAAACTGTTCAAACCAGAAAAAAAAAATCATGATTCTCATCCTCCATCTAAGACACCCAGCATTGCCCAGGAAAATCGCACACTTGACGTATTTTTACTCAGGGCATGACTCTGGCCCTTAGGTTGTCTCTTCAACTGCTCTTTTAAACTTTATCACTTCAAAACTCCATTTAGGGGACTCCCTGGTAATTTTCAAATGATAATTCCAAATTTGTAAATTCCTTCAACTGTTTATGCCCACAGAGACATGCCCCCACCTTTCTCTCCAGTCTCAGAAATAATAAAAACATCATAACATGCTGGGCTAATATACACAAAGAAAAGTATTTAACGCAGTCATTATCAATAACTAAGTTATTCAATAATTACAACAGTGCTCTAAAATGAATACTAACATTTCTTTGACTTTTTTTAAATAATAAAACTGAAGTTTAGAGAAGTTAGCCCCATTACCATGTACTTAGTCAATAGCAGAACCAGTATTTTAACTGCACCCCCAACCCCACCCCGCCCCTGTTTGGAGAGCTCCTTCTTATCACTTTCACATAAACTGAGAGAGCTAAGTGTGCTCCTTTGCACCAAATCTTATCCTCAGCTTGAACCACAAATATTGTCTCCAAAGTTATTTTTTGAGGAAGTAAACAGAAGAAAGTGTGTCTAAGAGAATGCAGTCAATAGTTTTGTTTCCTAAATTCTCAGCTTCTTTTCTTACCTCTACTAATGACCCTTATTCTACCAGTATCTAAATTATCTGCTGAAATGGATGTGTGTGGTTGATACTCAATAAAGATACATTGAATGAGTAAACCTGATTCTCTTTCATAGTGTAGAAAAGATATTGTATTTGGGGTTTTTCTAAACTCTCTGGTAACTCTTTTGCTCCTTCATTCCTCTGGTACTTAAATGCTGATGAAACCCAGAATTTTATCCTCAATTACTTGGTCTTGCTCTCACCCCTTTCTTGAGGAAATGTATCCCACATCCAACACTCAGTTTCCACTTGTAATATGCTAATTTATTTCAAATCAATCAATATCCTAATGTCAGGGATCTTATTTTCTTCATTTGTCTCACATATTCAAGTTCTATTTATGCCTGAGTGTCCATTAAGCATCATAAACAAAACAAGCTTATTTTTTCCTATCATGAAAATGTTCTGTGTCTTCTGTCCATAAAAGGCAACAACAATTACCTAGTTCCTTAGCTAGAAACCTGGGAGGTACACAAGAAAGCTCTTCTTTCTACCTTATGTAAAACTTTTCTACATAAAATAGAATTTCTTTCCCTCCTTTGGCCATCTCTACTGCATCAGGGTAATACTCTATCATTTCCTCTGTGTAATGATTTCTAACTGAGAAATTTCCATTTTTCACAACTCATCATGAGTAAATTTTCAAAAGAAAAAAAAAACATAATTCCAAAATACTGCAACACTCATTTAAAATTCATTACTGGTTCCTCTCATCTTCAGAATGAAAATCCAAACCCCTCTATATTATATATCTTTTCTCTATAACTGTGTGTTCTGAAAAGATATATAGCTCTTATTTCCCCTAATTCTTCTTCAATGATGTCTATGCCATTACAATTAATATAGGCTCTAATCATTCTGAATGAATTGATTTTCTGAAAATGAGATGCATTTTATTTACTCATGGCTAACAAGACCTTTTAGAACTAACACCCAAAAAAGATGTCCTTTTCATTATAGGGGACTGGAATGCAAAAGCAGGAAGTCAAGAAACACCTGGAGTAACAGGCAAATTTGGCATGTTACTAATAGAGTTTTGCCAAGAAAATGCACTGGTCATAGCAAACACCCTCTTCCAACAACACAAGAGAAGACTCTATACATGGAAATCACCAGATAGTCAACACCGAAATCAGATTGATTATATTCTTTGCAGCCAAAGATGGAGAAGCACTATACAGTCAGAAAAAACAAGACCAGAAGCTGACTGTGGCTCAGTTCATGAACTCCTTATTGCCAAATGCAGACTGAAATTGAAGAAAGTAGGGAAAACCACTAGACCATTCAGGTATGATCTAAATCAAATCCCTTATGATTATACAGTGGAAGTGAGAAATAGATTTAAGGGCCTAGAACTGATAGATAGAGTGCCTGATGAACTATGGAATGAGGTTCGTGACATTGTACAGGAGACAGGGATCAAGACCATCCCCATGGAAAAGAAATGCAAAAAAGCAAAATGGCTGTCTGGGGAGGCCTTACAAATAGCTGTGAAAAGAAGAGAAGCGAAAAGCAAAGGAGAAAAGGAAAGATATAAGCATCTGAATGCAGAGTTCCAAAGAATAGCAAGAAGAGATAAGAAAGCCTTCCTCAGCTATCAGTGCAAAGAAATAGAGGAAAACAACAGAATGGGAAAGACTAGAGATCTCTTCAAGAAAATTAGAGATATCAAGGGAACATTTCATGCAAAGATGGGCCCGATAAAGAACAGAAATGGTATGGACCTAACAGAAGCAGAAGATATTAAGAAGAGGTGGCAAGAATACACAGAAAAACTGTACAAAAAAGATCTTCATGCCCCCGATAATCACGA
>NW_011495085.1:5595244-5601344 GCF_000754665.1 Bison bison bison
AGAAAAGGCAGAGGAACCAGAGATCAAATTGCCAACATCCGCTGGATCATGGAAAAAGCAAGAGAGTTCCAGAAAAGCATCTATTTCTGCTTTATTGACTATGCCAAAGCCTTTGACTGTGTGGATCATAAGAAACTGTGGAAAATTCTGAAAGACATGGGAATACCAGACCACCTGATCTGCCTCTTGAGAAATTTGTATGCAGGTCAGGAAGCAACAGTTAGAACTGGACATGGAACAACAGACTGCTTCCAAATAGGAAAAGGAGCACATCAAGGCTTTATATTGTTACCCTGTTTATTTAACTTATATGCAGAGTACATCAGGAGAAACGCTGGACTGGAAGAAATACAAGCTAGAATCAAGATTGCCGGCAGAAATATCAGTCACCTCAGATATGCAGATGACACAACCCTTATGGCAGAAAGTGAAGAGGAACTCAAAAGCCTCTTGATGAAAGTGAAAGAGGAGAGTGAAAAAGTTGGCTTAAAGCTCAACATTCAGAAAACGAAGATCATGGCATTCGGTCCCATCACTTCATGGGAAATAGATGGGGAAACAGTGGAAATAGTGTCAGACTTTCTTTTTGTGGGCTCCAAAATCACTGCAGATGGTGACCGCAGCCATGAAATTAAAAGATGCTTACTCCTTGGAAGGAAAGTTATGACCAACCTAGATAGCATATTCAAAAACAGAGACATTACTTTGCCAACAAAAGTTCTTCTAGTCAAGGCTATGGTTTTTCCTGTGATCATGTATGGATGTGGGAGTTGGACTGTGAAGAAGGCTGAGCACTGAAGAACTGATGCTTTTGAACTGTGATGTTGGAGAAGACTCTTGAGATTCCCTTGGACTGCAAGGAAATCCAACCAGTCCATTCTGAAGGAGATCAGCCCTGGGATTTCTTTGGAAGGAATGATGCTAAAACTGAAACTCTGGTACTTTGGCCACCTCATGTGAAGAGTTGACTCATTGGAAAAGACTCTGATGCTGGGAGGGATTGGGGGCCGGAGGAGAAGGGGACGACAGAGGATGAGATGGCTGGATGGCATAACTCACTCGATGGATGTTCGTCTGAGTGAACTCCGGGAATTGGTGATGGACAGCGAGGCCTGGCTTGCTGGGATTCATGGGGTTGCAAAGAGTCGGACAGGACTGAGCAACCGAACTCAACTGAAAATATGGTTCTCAAATTTCATTATGAGCAGCACCTCTTCTGAGATGTTTTTGCCATGACCTCAAGAAAATGTCCTCAGGTTGTGACAATATAGCATTATTTGCAAAGTCTATTGTATTAGATTATTTTCCCTGTCCCTCATTAAACATTAGCTTCTTGAGAATAGAAGACCAAGCTTTATTCCTGGAGTGCTGAAAACTAACACAATGCCTGGCACTAAGGATTTTGTTTTATTTAACTTGCTCAGTTCAGTTCAGTTTAGTCTCTCAGTCATGTCCGACTCTTTGTGACCCCATGAATCGCAGCACACCAGGCTTCTCTGTCCATCACCAACTCCCGGAGTTCACCCAAACTCATATCCATCGAGTCAGTGATGCCATGCAGCCATCTCATCCTCTGTATTCCCCTTCTTCTCCTGCCCCCAATCCGTCCCATAATCAGAGTCTTTTCCAATGAGCCAACTCTTCGCACGAGGTGGCCAAAGTATTGAAGTTTCATCTTTAGCATCATTCTTTCCAAAGAACACCCAGGACTGATCTCCTTTAGAATGGACTGGTTGGATTTAACTTGCTAGTGGACAGTAAATCTCTAGCCTTGGAATTACAAGTATCAGTGAAAGTCAATTTGTGGATATAGTTTGCATATCCTTTTAATACACCATTTTTGGATAGGGCTTACATACTTCAATCTGTTTGATTTTCATTTTAAAATGTTGTGAATGTTAGCAGTTATTAATCATTCTTATTTTACAAATAAGACAAATTTTCCTCAAGAGTTTGAATCCTCCATTATTATAACATCATCACATCTTCTCATACATCTTAAAACAAAGTCTTTCCAAATTTATTCCCACCCCAGAGACCATTACTGTAGCCTCATTACTTTTATTTTGCATCCTTATACCTTGTAGTCAAAATTTTTGGAGTAAATTATATTTCAAGCACATGAGACAGAAACTGAATGACAGTAATACTAAATTTGATTAAAATTTAATAAATATGTCAATATGGCCACTAGAAATTTGACTGAGGAAACCTGAAAATTCTGTATAATGATTATTTAGGTATATATGTGTAGGTAGATACATAGATAGACATCCACACATGTTGGTCTTCCCAGGTGGTTCTAGTGGTAAATAATTTGCCTGCCAGTGCAAGACACACAAAAGATGCAGGTTCTATTCCTGGGTTATGAAGATCACCTGGAGAAGGAAATAGCAACCCACTCCAATATTCTTGCCTGAAAAACCCGATGGACAAAGGAACCTGGTGGGCTATGATCCAAAGGGTCACAATGAGTCTGACAGGACTGAGCATCGGAGCATGGCATCACATACACACATGTACATAGATCAGATCAGATCAGATCAGATCAGTCACTCAGTTGTGTCCAACTCTTTGCAACCCCATGAATCGCAAAACGCCAGGCCTCCCTGTCCATCACCAACTCCCGGAGTTCACTCAGACGCACATCCATCGAGTCAGTGATGCCATCCAGCCATCTCATCCTCTGTCGTCCCCTTCTCCTCTTGCCCCCAATCCCTCCCAGCATCACAGTCTTTTCCAATGAGTCAACTCTTCTCATGAGGTGGCCAAAGTATATACATAAATTGTTGTTGTTGAGTCACTAAGTCGTGTCCAGCTGTTTGCAACCCGATGGACTGCAGCACACCAGGCTCCCCATCCTATGTTTTCCTTAGGATTGACTGGTTTGATCCAGCACCACAATTAGAAAGCATCAATTCTTAGACACTCAGCCTACTTTATGATCCAACCCTTAAACCCATACCTGACTTCTGTAAAAACCATAGCTTTGATGATACGGATCTTTGTCAGCAAAGTGATGTCTTTGGTTTTTAATGTGCTGTCTAGGTTTTTCATAGCTTTCCTTCTACGGAACAAGCATCTTTTAATTATGTGGCTGCAGTCACCATCTGTAGTGATTTTGGATGCAAAAACTCATATACATAAATACATATGAGTTTATGTATGATTTTAAATGTTTACATATGCATGCACACACATGCACATACACATGAATATGTATATACATATACATATATGACATCTGTTTATTGTACATGCCTGAATGTAAATGTGCATAGCCGCAAATGTCACTGTATCTATGTCTCATGTTATAATAAAAATAACAAGCATATATTTATTTCTTACAAAGAAACAAGAAGTAATAACTTTATGATACTAAGAGAGGAAGTCATTTAATTTTTTACTTTCAATGTATTGAAAGTCACACAACTATATTATTTTCAATATTTATACCCATTAACTCTTACTTAATATGTTGTATAGCTCTATTTATGTTCCAAATAACATTATAAAGATACTACTTTTAAATCATGAGAGATATTTAGAAAACTATCACACATTCCTTGTGATTGTATTTACAGAAAAATTATTTTTCCCCCTTTTGATAGGGAAAGAGACTCTGAAGTCATACTTTATAGTTCTACATTCATGTCCTCATTTTATCTTTGCCATAGTTTCAATAATGATTTATTGCTCAGATTCATTATCTAAAAGTATTAGCTACCAGGCAAAATTCACTCTAAATGTGGTTTCATTTCCTAAAGTAGTTATGTGGGAAAAATCAGAGAAGAGGAAGAATGTTAATAGATTAACTTCAGTAAGAGGTAATTTACTATATATTGCAGCTATCAAAAAAGTATTATGTAGAGAATGTCATTATTATTCACCAGGCTGTAAAGTCCAAGGTAACCCTTCTTTAGTTGACACTGACATATATTTCCAGTAGCCCTGCCCTCAATTACTCTGCATGGTCAACCTTGCCCTTGGTGGTAAGATTTTTTTATTGTGTTAAAAGTTAGAAGCATCAATATAATCTGTAGGTAAATACATCCATCTTTTTATCTACATCTGCTGCTGCTAAGTCGCTTCAATCGTGTCGGACTCTGTGCGACTCCATAGATGGCAGGCCACCAGGCTCCCCTGTCCCTGGGATTCTCAAGGCAAGAACACTGGAGTGGGTTACCATTTCCTTCTCCATTGCATGAAAGTGAAAAATGAAAGTGAAGTCGCTCAGTCATGTCCGACTCTTGGTGACCCCATGGACTGTAGCCTACCAGGCTCCTCCATCCATGGGATTTTCCAGGCAAGAGTACTGGAGTGGGGTGCCATTGCCTTCTCTGTTATCTACATCTACCTTTATTGATATGAAAGGTATATCCATATCTAGATGTTTCAAACACATAATGAATGTGTTAGTTGTAACAGAAATTGGTATATAGATATTCTTAGGAATTTTATGTAAACGTGATATTATCACTAGCAAATATAAATTTCAGACAAGTCCCAAAATACCATGTTCACCTTAGCATAATTGTATATATTCTATTGGGCTTCCCAGGTGGTCAGTGGTAAAGAATCCACCTACCTATGCAGGAGACACAGAAGACGTGGGTTTGATCCCTGGATCAGAAAGATCCCCTGACCTGAGAAGGAAATGGAAACCCACTCCAGTATTCTTGCCTAGGAAATCCCATGAATAGAGGAGCCCAGCTGGATACAGTTCATGGGGTCACAGAGTCAGACAGGACTGAGCACACACACACACACACACACACACACACTCATATTTTGTTATCTTTAAAATAGAGACCAGGATTTGGGGAATAAAGGCAGCTATAATAATACAGACCACAGCCCATATCAAAATGTATCATTAATTTTATATAATTACTATAGAAATAGTGATTGCTTGCACATTATTTTTTGCATAGAGATATATAAGTTTTCAAATTTATTCATAGACTATATATATATATAAATTATTCATTAATCAAATTGAATTCTTTTTTATGCAGTTGAGTATTACTATGTGCTATACATTGTTGCTCAGTCTTGTCTGACTTTTTGAGAACACAAGGACTGTAGCCTGACAGGCTCCTCTGTCTTTGGGGATTCAGCAGGTAAGAACACTGGAATGTGTTGCCATGCCTTCTCTGGGGAATCTTCCCAACCCAGGGATCAAACCCAGGTCTCCTGCATTGCAGTTGGATGCTACCATCTGAGCCACAAGGAAAGGCAAAATATAGGTCATTTCTTTTTCTCTCAGTTGGTACATTTATTCAATTTAGATATATATCTAATGTTTTTCCTATTCTGTTAAGTCAAAACACACATCTAAGATTGCAAATGAGCAGCTCAATTTCAGAAATATTGTGTATGTCATTTAGACAGCAGGCTGTCTTGGTGACTCTGCTAGAATTCTTTTCCCTGAACACACGGTTTTTATTATATTCTCTATCAGATCAGATCAGATCAGTCACTCAGTCGTGTCCAACTCTTTGCGACCCCATGAATCCCAGCACTCCAGGCCTCCCTGTCCATCACCAACTCCCAGAGCTCACCAAGACTCACGTCCATTGAGTCAGCGATGCCATCCAGCCATCTCATCCTCTGTCGTCCCCTTCTCCTCCGGCCCCCAATCCCTCCCAGCATCAGAGTCTTTTCCAATGAGTCAACTCTTCACATGAGGTGGCCAAAGTACTGGAGTTTCAGCTTTAGCATCATTCCTTCCAAAGAAATCCCAGGGCTGATCTCCTTCAGAATGGACTGGTTGGATTTCCTTGCAGTCCAAGGGACTCTCAAGAGTCTTCTCCAACACCACAGTTCAAAAGCATCAATTCTTCAGCACTCAGCCTTCTTCACAGTACAACTCTCACATCCATACATGACCACAGGAAAAAACATAGCCTTGACTAGACGAACCTTTGTTGGCAAAGTAATGTCTCTGCTTTTGAATATGCTATCTAGATTGGTCATAACTTTCCTTCCAAGGAGTAAGCGTCTTTTAATTTCATGGCTGCAGTCACCATCTGCAGTGATTTTGGAGCCCCAAAAAATAAAGTCTGACACTGTTTCCACTGTTTCCTCATCTATTTTC
>NW_011495085.1:5601444-5611600 GCF_000754665.1 Bison bison bison
ATGATCCAGTGGATGTTGGCAATTTGATCTCTGGTTCCCTTGCCTTTTCTAAAACCAGCTTGAACATCAGGAAGTTCACGGTTCACATATTGCTGAAACCTGTCTTGGAGAATTTTGAGCATTACTTTACTAGCATGTGAGATGAGTGCAATTGTTTGGTAGTTTGAGCATTCTTTGGCATTGCCTTTCTTTGGGATTGGAATGAAAACTGACCTTTTCCAGTCCTGTGGCCACTGCTGAGTTCTCCAAATTTGCTGGCATATTGAGTGTAGCACTTTCACAGCATCATCTTTCAGGATTTGGAATAGTTCAACTGGAGTTCTATCACCTCCACTAGCTTTGTTCCTAGTGATGCTTTCTAAGGCCCACTTGGGTTCACATTCCAGGATGTCTGGCTCTAGGTCAGTGATCACACCATCGTGATGATCTGGGTGGTGAAGATCTTTGTTGTACAGTTCTTCTGTGTATTCTTGCCATCTCTTCTTAATATCTTCTGCTTCCATTAGGTCCATACCATTTCTGTCCTTTATCGAGCTCATTGTTGCATGAAATGTTCCTTTGGTATCTCTGATTTTCTTGAAAAGATCCCTAGTCTTTCCCATTCTGTTGTTTTCCATCACACACCAAATTGCCATGTCCTGTTGACAGAAAGTCAAAAGTTAGGTTTAAATTGATGTTAAATTGATACACCATCTTAAGCAGAAACACATAGAAACAAGGAAATTATAAATCTTATTATTTCCTGCTTCATGTTTTCTATTTCCTCCCACAAAAATAAATGAAAAATCTTGACATCTCCCTGTATCAGTCAGTTCAGTCACTCAGTCGTGTCTGACTCTTTGTGACCCCATGAATCATAGCACGCCAGGCTTCCCTGTCCATCACCAACTCCCGGAGTTCACTCAAACTCATGTCCATTGAGTCAGTGATGCCATCCATCCATCTCATCCTTTGTCATCCCCTTTTCCTCCTGCCGCCAATCTCTCCCAGCATCAGAGTCTTTTCCAATGAGTCAACTCTTCACATGAGGTGGCCAAAGTATTGGAGTTTCAGCTACAGCATCAGTCCTTCCAAAGAACACCCAGGACTGATCTCCTTCAGAATGGACTGGTTGGATCTCCTTGCAGTCCAAGGGACTCTCAAGAGTCTTCTCCAACACCACAGTTCAAAAGCATCAATTCTTTGGTGCTCAGCTTTCTTCACAGTCTAACTCTCGCATCCATACATGATCACTGGAAAAACCAGAGCCTTGACTAGATGGACCTTTTTTGGCAAAGTAGTGTCTCTGCTTTTCAATATGCTATCTAGGTTGGTCATAATTTAGCTTCCAAGGAGCAAGCATCTTTTAATTTCAAGGCTGCAGTCACCATCTGCAGTGATGTTGGAGCCCAAAAAAATAATGCCTGATACTGTTTCCACTGTTTCCCCCATCACTTCCCGTGAAGCTATGGGACCAGGCCCCATGATCTTCGTTTTCTGAATGTTGAGCTTTAAGCCAACTTTTTCACTCTCCTCTTTCACTTTCATCAAGAGGCTTTTGAGTTCCTCTTCACTTTCTGCCATAAGGGTGGTGTCATATGCATATCTGAGGTTATTGATATTTCTCCTGGCAATCTTGATTCCAGCTTATGCTTCTCCAGCCCAGCGTTTCTCATGATGTACTCTGCATATACGTTAAAAAAGCAGGGTGACAATATACAGCCTTGATGTACTCCTTTTCCTATTTGGAACCAGTCTGTTGTTCCATGTCCAGTTCTAACTGTTGCTTCCTGACCTGCGTACAGGTTTCTCAAGAGGCAGGTCAGGTGGTCTGGTATTCCCATCTCTTTCAGAAGAGATGTTGAACTTCTCACTCTTGTTATTTAATTTTAGCTCTAATTTATTACTTGAATTTATAACTTGAAATTTCAGTCTTTAGGTTTCAGCAGCACTATTTTTATGACTTCTATTCTTTTTTTTTGACTAAAACTTTATACTTCTAAAAATTAAAGATCACAGTTTAATGCCCATTTGCAATGAAAATTTATTTCCTAACCTGATTTGCCAACCTGAAAGTGTACAAGTTGCTTTTGTAAATGGCCTTTGCTCTGAAATACCTGGCATTTCTTGCCGGCATTTTTCTGTATTGTGTGTGTTTTTCCTATACTCTCTTGGACTGTCTTACCTGCAATTGTTTCAAACCCAAATTATCTTGATTTACAGTTTAATTCATGTGGCAGTTATTGAACTCTGGCAAAAAAAAAAAAAATCATAGTACTAAAGGATACAAATATGAAGCAAGCAGAGACCTTATCCTTTAGCTTTCAGAAAAATATTGAGAAACTATACATTTATTGTACATCTAAAATGTGCCAGATTGCCTCTGATATAGTGTAGGCTCAGCTGCTTATTTACAAACAACTACCCTACAGAAAAGGAACTAATATCAATTATTTATTAATATGACCTAGGTCAGGAAGATTCCTTGGAGGAGGAGGTGGTAATCCACTACAGCATTCTTGGCTAGGGAATTACATGGACAGAGGAATCTGGCAGGCTACAGTCTCTGGGGTCACATAGAGTTGCACATGGTTGAGCAACTGAGCACGTATGCACATTTATTAATATGAATGACTCAGAAGCATTAGATAAAAATGGCTTAAATCGTCAGGGCAAGATATGATGTAAGAATACATAATGCCAAGTTCACTATGTCTAAATAGACCATCCTGTTAAAGCAAGATTGGGAGGAGCATCAATGTATATTCAATATTATATTCCTTAATCAAAATTTTAAAATCACTTTATTTAGTATTACAGGACTCCAGGTATGTTCTTAAAGTTTTTCTTCCTAATGTGACCCAGTCAATGTTCTCTGGTATTTTTTACTTGCAGGTTTATTTGACATGCAATAAATGGATATATTTTATCTCTCTTGACATAATACCACACACTCTTGATTACTGGCTTTAGGCTGTAAGATAGTATCAATTCTCCAACTCTCTTCTTTTCCAAATTATTTTTACTGTTCTTTGTCCTTACATTTCCGTGTGTATTTTTAGAATCAATTTGTCAATCTTTACTAAAAATCTCTTGGAGTTTTGATTTGGCTTGTGTTGCATCTGTTAAAAAATTTGGGGAGAATTAATATTTTAATAACACTATGTCTTTCTTATTCTTAAAAAAAAAAAAAATGGGCACAGCATGCAGTTTGCAGGATCTTCGTTCCCAAACCAGAGATGGAACCCAATTTCAGTGCACTGAGAGTGTTGTAGCCATGCATTCTGGGTAACAAACTCACTTCAAAGGACAATGCAGATAGCAGAGTAGTTATTACACCAGCAGGCCCAAGGCAGAGTCTCCTCTTAACCAAAGACCCCAACCAGTTTTTTACCCTAAGTGTACATGCTCAAACCCACCTCCCCAAATTCCCTGAAACTAGCCTGAACAAAGGAAAAAAGATATAATCAAAGTTAACCCATGATTTGTATGCCTTAAACCTGTGATTCATATGCCTTAAGCCTAGGTAGCTAACAGTGGACAATTATCAATAGGCCTGTGGTCATACCCCAATAAGCATAATAGACTGTATAATTCTATTCAGTTATACAAATAATTAGGGTATTCTTTTAGGTGATGTAGAACCCTGGGGCTCTTCCATCCGGGGGTCTGGTTTTCCAGTTGGTATGTAATTTCCATAGATACTGGGCATCTAGCTCAAAGTCCACAGTCCAGCCCAAGATGGAGTCCTGCTTTCAAGATGGAGCCCTGTTCTGTCTGTTTCTTCCTTCAAGAGCACAGAGTCCTAAGACCTGGACAGCCAGGGCATTTCCAATACTGTGTCCTCTGATCCACATATATGGTACATGTATTAAATTTCTTCAATTATTTTAAGCAATGATTTCAGGTTTTTGATACAAGACCTCTGTAATTCTGTCAGACTGGTGTCTGTATTTTGTATTATTTGTTACTGCCATGGTATAAGACTATCAGAAGTTTATGACAACGAAGAAAAGGAGGGAAAGGAAATTTCTGGGGGACGGCAGGGATAAGGGGGGCTAGAGAGGGTCCCAAGGGTCCAGGTAACTCCACTCAGCAGCACAGCTGGGAGTCCCTGGGCTAGGAGACACCCACAGTGCTCCAGCTTGAGCTCTTCTGTTGCTACAGGGCTGACTTTATCTCTGCCTAGCATAGGATGCAGATTACAAGGTACATGAGCTCAGTCTCTTCATTGTGTCCAACGCTTTGTGAGTCCATGGACTGTAGACTCCTCTGTACATGGGATTTCCCAGGCGATAATACGGAGGTGGGTTGCCATTTCCTCCTCCAGGGGATCTTCCTCACCCACAGATCAAACCTGCATCTCTTGCATCTCCTACATTGCAGGATTTTTACCATTAACTCCACATGGGAAGCCCTTTGCAGGGTACAGAAAGACCCTAAATGGCTAAAAGTCTGCTTTGGGGAGTTACATTTTAAGACAATTGAATGTGCAAGGAAGTTGAGTTTGGTGCTGGCAGACTTATAAGGTAATGGGCTCCAGATTCTTATGAAGAAGTAAACAACATAGAATCACTATACAGAGGCCATCTTTAGCTCATCTATGTAACAGTCCCCTTGGCACCATGGTGGTTTATAATCCAAGTTGCACATTATCTTACAACACTTGAATCTGAAACAAGGGATAAAGCATCTTCAAGACTCAGAATGCTTAAGGGTCATGATTTTGGATTTCAAAGTCCTTTGGCAGCCAATATGAAAATATAGTGGGGAAAGCCCTGCAGGATAGATGAGAAAGGAGATTCTGAGTTGCCCAATCTACTTAGTCAGTAGAGTGATATTATGGTCCCTTGGCTGCATGTCCCCAGCAACGTGTAAAACAAACCTAACCATGGTCATCTACCCACAAGCAGCAATCTAGTCACTGCTTATCAAAGTGCAGCCCCTCCTTCAGCAGCCAGTAAACTATCTAGGATCATGAGATTATATAACACCTGTAGTGTATGGTGAGAGGCAGCCAAGAGTTCCAGCCCTGGACCGCTTGTTTAATTATGTGGGTAACTTCTTAGATAGGGCTCTCCCTATTGTGTGGTGTCCTGTACATATGCCATTCCTCCTGCCTCCAAAATTAGACACCCAGGGGCATGAGTTCCAGGAGGACAATATTAAAAGTTCACTTGCAGTCTTGGAGAGTTGCCCCAGTGTAATCTGTAGGAACAAGAACTTTCATGGGAAAGGAAACTGGGAAGATGTTAAACTGCTTAGTAAAGACCTCCTGGAATTTTGAGCCCACTCCCTACACAGAAAAACATTGGCCAGGGTTGGATGAGGAGAAGCTAAGGGGAAGCTCTTTAACTCCCTCACTAGTCCACAAGGCTCCCTCTGCTATCTGTACTCTCTGTGTGCTCTGAGGCAAATTTGTGGCTTAATGCCATTCCAGCTGGTGTTAATAGGAGCACGTGTGCATGCATGGTCAGTTGTGTCTGATTCTTTGTGACCTAACAGACTGTAATAACCCACTAGGTTCTTCTGCCCATGGAATTTCCCAGCAAGAATAATGGAGTGGGTTGCCATTTCCTTTTCCAGGGGATCTTCCTGACCCAGGGATTGAACCCACATCTCCTACATTACAGGCAGATTCTTTACAATCTGAGTCACCAGGGAAGCCCAGTCTTTTAATAGGAGCATAGAACTTTTTGGTGAAACAAGTGAAATACTTGTCATTTTGAAATAGAGCAGGACCTTGTGGGACTCTGGACACAAAAGACTTCCTGCATCCCCTTCCTGAAGCTCCAAAGGGTAGGTTCAAACAGTTGCTAATCAGGATATAGAGAAAATGCAGGCATAAAGGAGGAGCAATTAAAGACAATAGTGTAGCTTTGAGTGCAGGGTCCTGGTTCCCCATCAAGAGATACACACAACAATATCTTTGGGCTGTTTTGCAGATACTGAAACCCTCACCAGGTAGAATGAGGTAACTGTATGCTGCCCACAAGCAGATATTTTGGAACCAGAAGGTTGATGATGCTACCTCCCACTTACCTCACCACCAGCTAATCAGAAGAAAGTCCACAAGCTGACCACACCCTCTTTGAACCATTACTATAAAACTCCTCACTATCCTCTCCAGGTCCAGGACATACAGTTTTGAGGGCATTAGCCCGCTGTGTCCCCCTCTGCCTAGTTCCAGAGACCTCTATCTGCTACAGCCCAATCTGGGGTGATGGCAGCCCACCCTCGGGACAGAAGCTGCCTGCACCACCTTTCAATTTGAGCCTGCCTGGTGGGGACCCAGGAGCACACAACAATAGCTAACATGTAACAGTCTAGCCTCCTTCCTCAGGGAGCTAAGCATCTCTAATCCCCCAAGCCAGTTCCCATTTGTGGGTACTCTCAGATACTGGTGTTACATCTTGCCCAGGCTAATTAGGAACACAGGGAAAGCACAAAATCATGAGATAACAGCACAACTCAGAGCAAGGTCACCGACCTCACACAAAGGATTCTAACTGTTGAGTTCTAGAGACTTCCCCGGTGGTCCAAGGGCTAAGACTTCATGTTCTCAATGCAAGAGGCTCAGGCTCAATCCCTGGTCAGGGGAATAGATCCTATATGCAACTAAAGATCCTGCATGCTACAACTAGGACGTGTTTCAGAGTAGTCACTGCCCCGGAAGCTACTATGACCTCTTATCTTATATGAAGTCTGATCCTGTTTTAGTCTTTTGTAAATTCTGTGGGTAAATGATGAGTCCTACTCTCTGCTCAATACCACCTGCATAATTGAAACACTTGTTTGGTTTTCTAATCCTTTAAGAGCCTCAAATTTTCAATGGACTGTTCACATTTGACTCATATTGACTTTTGTTGTTCAGTCACTAAGTTGTGTATGACTGTTTACAACCCCATGGACTGCAGCATGCCAGTGTTCCCTGTCCTTCACTTTCTCCTGGAGTTTACTCAGATTCATGTCTATTGAGTTAATAATGGTATGTGGACTATAACCACTGGGAAAAAAATGAAAAACACACAAGCCTTGAGAATTATGTTTGTTTGTTTGTTTGTTTTTTCTTTTGGTGGATTTTCTGAGGATGTAAGTCCAGAAGACAGCTCTCAGCTCTGAGGGATTGCTCTAAATATAAGCGAAGAGCCAGGGTATTTGGAGGTTTTGCAACAAAGCCAGGAGTCCAGAACATCAGAATATTATTATTAATTAAAGAAAACCAGACATCTCAAGTTAATGAGATTTAGTGCTTTTTGTATGGCAAAATGCAAGAGTCTGGGCTCAGTGAAGTCATTGTTCAGACATGCTGTCCAAGCCAGTCTTCTGTCCGGTCTCCTCATTTTCCCATCTTGAATCCCCGCTGGTGCACAGTCAGGACTTCTGCAGTGGCTGATGGCTTAATGGGTGCAGCATCCTTTGAAGTTATGGAAGGAGGCTTTCTTCATCCACACCACCTTCCCAGCCCAATTCCAGATCCTGCTGTCCACTCCTCCAATGCCATCAACATTCCTAGCTCCTCCTTTTCCTATAGCACCTTTTGTTTTCTCCTGGCCTTTCCACTGTGTCCACCATAAGCTCCATCTTCTTCCTCAGCACATCCTAACCCCCCGTAAATTCCTAGGTATGTGCTTGCATGCTCGTCATTCAGTCATGTCTGACTCTTTTGCAACTCCATGGCCTGTAGCCCTCTCAGCTGCTCTGTCCATGGGATTCCGCGTCAAGAATACTAGAATGGATTGCCTGATTCCTCCTCCAGGGCATCTTTCCAACCCAGGAATCAAACCCACGTCTCTTGCTCCTGCATTGGTGGGTGAATTCTTTACCACTAGAGTTACCTGGGAAGCCTTTGACTCAAATATCAGATCATCAACAATTCTCCAGGGAACCTTTCCTTGAAAATTTTAGGTAAGCCCTCCCTCACCACCACCACCACCTTATACCTTATGTTTTAGTAGAAACACAGATCTCTTTGTAAAATCATCCCAATAATATGTATTGAATTAAATTTATTTTTCATCTCTTTGTGTCCCAGAGTTGACTATAAGTTTACTGAATTCTGAACATTAAGTTCACTTCCTGGCACATAGAGTTAGCCAATGCATGTTTGGTAAGAGAAAATAAAATAATTAAAAAATATTTATTACTTCCTCTGAGTTAGAATACCTATACAGAAACTTGTAGGCAATGTATACATCTGTAGTGGTCTTATCCTAAATTTTAATTTCAAAGTTTAATGGCCAATTATTGAAATTTAAATTAGAGTTGAAGATATTAATGCAATTGTTCTGATCCTTCACTTTTTGGCACACAGAGTTCAACTACTGACTACTGTGCATTTCAAATACTTGTTGCCAACAAGGTAGCGAACTGAAAAATAAGTTAAAAAAATAAAATGAGATTCCCTTCAAAGAGTGATAGGTACTACCATACTTTTATGGGGAACATAACCTAAAATACAAATTGAAAGGGCAAGAATTACCTGAAAGAGTGAAATAACATCCAGACCATTGCATGAGAATAGATAGCAAATTGTATATAAAATAATAATAGACACACAAAGGTCAATCATTCTCCGTGCTTCATATTAAACTGCTGTCAGCAGTGAGATTATGGTCTCCATGTATTAAAATAAAAGCAGTGCATGATAATCTACCTGCTTCTGTTGGGCAACACGTCATGGGGCATATAGGAAACTGGTGAGTAACAGTGAATTTAGCACATGGTTCAGATGTTGATAACACATATTCAGAGCTATTGCAAGGGTGGGAGAGTATGTGATGATGGTAAACTATTTACTATCCAAGTGTATTGGATTTCAAGTCTTTTCTCAAAAATTCTTTGCTCTTCATTTTCTTCTTTAAAGAACCCCTATCACATCCATACTGACTCATCCTTACTTCATCAACATTGATCCATACATCTCAGTGAACAGTTTCATAAGTTCCATTTATTTTGGTTGTATAAACATTGATTGGGGGCTTCCTTGGTGGCTCAGCAGTAAGGAATCCAACTGCAATGCAGGAGACCTCAGTTTGATCCCTGGATTGGGAAGATCCCATTGGAGAAGGGAATAGCTTAACCACTCCAGTATTCTTGCCTGGAAATCTCATGGACAAAAAAGCCTGTCAGGCTAAAGTCCATGGGGTCACAAAAGAGTCTAACACAACTAGTAACTAAAACCAACACAACTAGCATAGATATCGATTAATCCTGAATTTATTATTATAAATTGTTCTTGTGTGTATCTCTTTAAATTCAAGAAACCATAATAGGCTCTTTGGAGCCTAAAAAAAGATAGACCTGTTTAATCTTCCTTAATTTCTTATTACCAGATTGATTTGGGTGAATCATTTAATCCATGAGACTTAAATTTTATATCTATAAAATGGAGATAATAAAAGAAATATGGAAACAAGTGTCTATAAAAACTATAAGAACTCTTTCAGTATTATTTCTCTTCTTCATTTCAAAATAAATCATATTTAGTAAAAAAAAAAAAAGGGGGGGTTATGAATGAGCAACATGAACTTCATCTGGCATTTGCTACTCTATTCATCTTTGTGCATTTAAAGTGAGAAGTGTTCCCACATTTTCTGAAATACAGCTTCATTAATGAAAGCAATATTTCATAATGCACATCATAGCCTCTAAAATTAAGCAGATTAAAATTTTCATTTCATATCTAATATTTACCATTATGTTAATGATAAGATTGAATTCATCACGTTTCATCACTTGGCTTAGATCTAAAATGTGAGACTTAAAATAATGTGCTTGGCTTCTTATGTGAATCATCTTGGCAAGATATTAACATCAATATGAGATTAAAGGCTGATAAAATTCCACAAATCATTGAATCAACAACCTACATGATTCAACTCTAAAAGGTATGAAACTTACCACAAAATTATCTGTAACTTCAAATGCTTTTTCTTTTTAAAATGATGTTTTATTTTATAAAAGCTGGCTTACTTTTGCCATTTATGACAGCCATAATAATGGAAAAATAAAGGCTAATGGATTAATTTTTAAGGAAAAAATCCTCAGCTGGTAAAGAATCTGAGTGCAATGCGGGAGACCTGGGTTTGATCCATGGGTTGGGAAGATCCCCTGGAGAAGGGAAAGACTACCCATTCCAGTATTCTGGGCTGGAGAATTCCATGGACTGTACAGT
>NW_011495085.1:5613350-5615718 GCF_000754665.1 Bison bison bison
AAGTTAAAAAAGCAGGGTGACAGTATACAGCCTTGACGTACTCCTTTTCCTATTTGGAACTGGTCTGTTGATCATGTCCAGTTCTAACTGTTGCTTCCTGGCCTGCATATAAGTTTCTCAACAGGCAGGTCAGGTGGTCTGGTATTCCCATCTCTCAGAATTTTCCACAGTTTCTTGTGATCCACACAGTCAAAGGCTTTGGCATAGTCAGTAAAGCAGAAATAGATGTTTTTCTGGAACTCTCTTGTTTTTTTCGATGATCCCGTGATTTTGGCGATTTGATCTCTGGTTCATCTGCCTTTTCTAAAACCAGCTTGAACATCAGGAAGTTCACGGTTCACATATTGCTGAAGCCTGGCTTGGAGAATTTTGAGCATTCCTTTATTTAGCCATGTAAAACAACCCCCCACCCCGCCCCCCATACACGCAGAGATTACTCAACAAATCAACTCATCTTGCTCAAGGGTATGTTTTTCCTTAAACTCTGTATCAATGATTATATAACAACAATTGAGGACATATTTCTCCTTCTTAAGAACCTTCTGACTAATCCTGTTATTTTAAAATGTATATTGTGGCAGTGAGTCTGGTAAGACCTTTACAGCCTTGAGACATTCTTTTGATTTACTGTAATAACTAATTGAAATATTATGTAGATCACTTGTTAAGACTAGCGAGGGGGTACCTTCCATCCCCTTCTGATGTCTGTGTCAGAAGCTTTCTCTGTCCCTTTTCGCCTGTAATAAAACTTCTGCCACACGAAGTTCTGAGTGTCTGAAACCAAGTCCCCAGTCCCGAAGCTAAATTATCTTCTTCAGAGATCTCAAATCTGACATCATTCACCATAAAGCTATCGTTATGAGGGAAAAAATAATATTTTAAACAAGCAGACTGCTATGTTTCATGTTTCTTTTAAGGAACAGAAGTATTTTACAGATCACTTTGTCATTCCATTCCAGATCTGATAGACAGAGTGCCTGAAGAACTGTGGATGGAGGTTTGTGACATGGTACAGGAGGCAGTGATCAAGACCATCCCCAAGAAAAAGAAATGCAAAAAGGCAAAATGATTGTCTGAGGAAGTCTTACAAATAGCTTAGAAAAGAAGATAAGCTAAATGGAAAAGAGAAAAGGAAAAATATACCCATCTGAATGCAGAGTTCTTAAGAATAGCAAGGAGAGATAAGAAAGCCTTCCTCAGTGATCAGTGTGAAGAAGTACCGGGGGGTAGGAGCGAAGGAAACACCATAACGGGAAAGACTGGAGATCTCTTCAAGAAAATTAGAGATACCAAGGGAACATTTCATGCAAAGATGGACCCAATAAAGGACAGAAACGGAATGAACCTAACAGAAGCAGAAGATATTAAGAAGAGGGGTGGCAAGAATACACAGAAGAACTATACAGAAAACCCAGATAACCACGATCGATGGTGTGATCACTCACCTAGAGCCAGACAGGTCTAGGAGTCTGAAGTCAGGTGAACCATAGGAAGCATCACTGTGAACAAAGCTAGTGGAGGTGATGCAATTCCAGCTAAGTTCTTTCAAGTCCTAAAAGATGATGCTGTTAAAGTGCTTCCTTCGATATGCCAGCAAATATGGAAAACTCAGCAGGGGTCACAGGACTGGAAAAGGTCAGTTTTCATTCCAATCCCAAAGAAAAACAATGCCAAAGAATCTTCAGACTACTGCACTATTGCATGCCTCTAACATGCTAGCAAAGTAATGTGCAAAATTCTCCAAGCTGAGCTTCAGGAGTAAGTGAACCAATATCTTCCAGATGTTAAAGGTGGATTTAGCAAAGGCAGAGAAACCAGGGATCAAGTTGCCAACATCCATTGGATCATAGAAAAAGCGAGAGTTCCAGAAAAGCATCTACTTCTGTTTTACTGACTACTCCAAAGCCTTTGACAGTGTGGATCATTACAAACTGAAAAATTCCTCAAGAGATAGGAATACTAGACCACTTTACCTGCTACCTGAGAAATCTGTATGCAAATTAAGAAATAACAGTTAGAACTAAACATGAAACAACAGACTGTTTCCAGATTAGGAAAGGAGTATGTCAAGGCTCAATGTTGTGACCCTTTTTACTTAACTTATAGGCAAAATACATCATGCGAAATGCTGGGCTGGATGAAGTACAAGCTGGAATCAAAATAGCTGGGAGAAATATCAATAACCTCAGGTAAGCAGATGACACCACCCTTATGGCAGAAAGCTAACGGGAGCTGAAGAGCCTCCTGAAAGTGAAAGAGAAGAGTGGAAAAGTTGGCTTAAAGCTCAACATTCAGAAAACTAAGATCATGGCATCTGGTCCCATCACTTCATGGCAAATAGATGGGGAAACAGTGGAAACGGTGGCAG
>NW_011495085.1:5617240-5625550 GCF_000754665.1 Bison bison bison
TTAATTTGCATTTCTCTGATAATGAGTGATGTTGAGCATCTTTACATGTGTTTGTTAGCCATTTGTATGTCTTCTTTGGAGAAATGTCTGTTTAGTTCTTTGGCTTATTTTTTGATTGGGTCATTTATTTTTCTGAAATTGAGCTGCAGGAGTTGCTTGTATATTTTTTGAAATTAATTCTTTGTCAGTTGCTTCATTTGCTATCATTTTCTCCCATTCTGAAGGCTGTCTTTTCACCTTGCTTATAGTTTCCTTTGTTGTGCAAAAGCTTTTAAGTTTAATTAGGTCCCATTTGTTTATTTTTGCTTTTATTTCCGATATTCTGGGAGGTGGGTCATAGAGGATCCTGCTGTGATTTATTTATTTATTTTTTTTTATTTAATAATTTTAAAACATGTGTTCCCCATCCTGAACCCTCCTCCCCACCCCCTCCCCACACCATCCCTCTGGGCCATACCAGTGCACCAGCCCCAAGCATCCAGCATCGTGCATTGAACCTGGACTGGCATCTCGTCTCATACATGACATTTCACATGCTGTGATTTATATCAGAGAGTGTTTTGCCTATGTTTTCCTCTAGGAGTTTTATACTTTCTGGTCTTACATTTAGATCTTTAATCCATTTTGAGTTTATTTTTGTGTATGGTGTTAGAAAGTGTTCTAGTTTCATGCTTTTACAAGTGGTTGACCAGTTTTCCCAGCACCACTTATTAAAGAGATTGTCTTTTATCCATTGTCTATTCTTGCCTTCTTTGTTGAAGATAAGGTGTCCATAGGTGTGTGGATTTATCTCTGGGTTTTCTATTTTGTTCCATTGATCGATATTTCTGTCTTTGTGCCACTACCCTACTGTCTTGATGACTGTGGCTTTGTAGTAGAGCCTGAAGTCAAGCAAGTTGATTTCTCCAGTTCCATTCTTCTTTCTCAGGGTTGCTTTGGCTATTCGAGGTTTTCTGTATTTCCATACAAATTGTGAAATTATTTGTTCTAGTTCTGTGAAAAATACCATTGGTAGCTTGATAGGGATTGCATTGAATCTATAGATTGTTTTGGGTAGTATACTCATTTTTCACTATATTGATTCTTCCAATCCATGAACATGGTGTATTTCTCCATCTATTTGTGTCTTCTTTGATTTATTTCATCAGTGTGGAGATTCCTTTAAAAACTGGAAATAGAACTGCCATATGACCCAGCAATCCCACTGCTGAGCATACACACTGAGGAAACCAGGACTTATAGAGACACGTGTACCCCAGTGTTCATTGCGGCACTGTTTATAACAGCCAGGACATGGAAGCAACCTAGATGTCTATCAGCAGACAAATGAATAAGAAAGCTGTGGCACATATACACAATGGAATATTACTCAGCCATTAAAAAGAATACATTTGGATCAGTTCTAATGAAGTGGATGAAACTGGAGTGTATTATACAACGTGAAGTAAGCCAGAAGGAAAAACACCAATACATTATACTAATGCATATATATTGAATTTAGAAAGATGGTAATGATAACCCTATATGTGAGACAGTAAAAGAGACACAGATGTATAGAACAGTCTTTTGGACTCTGTGGGAGAAGGCGAGGGTGGGATGATCTGAGAAAAGAGCACTGAAATATGTGTATTATCATATGTGAAACAGATTACCAGTCCAGGTTCGATGCATGACACAGGGTGCTCAGAGATGGTGCACTGGGATGACCCAGAGGGATGGGATGGGAAGGGAGGTGGGAGGGGGTTTCAGGATGAGGAACACATGTAAACCCATGGCTGATTCATATCAATGTATGGCAAAAAAACACTACAACAATTACCAACTAAAATAAATTAAAAAAAAATCTTTATTGAGGTATATTTGACATACAGTAAAAGCTGAGCGTGGAAGAATTGATGCTTTCCAATTGTGCTGGAAAAGACTGTTGAGAGTTCCTAAGACTGCAGGAAGACCAAACCAGTCAATCCTAAATGAAATCAACCCTGGAAAGACCCCTGGAAAGTTAGAAAGCACCACTGACTCAGTGGACATGAATTTGAGCAAACTCCAGAAGATAGTGGAGGACAGAGAAGCCTGGCATGCTGCAGTTCATGGCTTTGCAAAAGTCAGACATGACATAGCAACTGAAAAATAACAACAAAAAATTGCTTGTGTTTAAAGTGTACAACTTTGTTACTTTTGTCACCACAATCAAGATAATATGCATCACCCCCAAAGTTCCCTTTCAGTCTCTTTATAAATCCTTCCTCCCAACTTCATTCTGTTCCATTCCTACAAACCAATGAACTACTTTCTGTCAGTAAAAGTAAATTTGAATTATTTAGAATTTTATATAAATGAATTCCACAATATGTTTTATTTTAAACTAAGCTTCTGTTACTTGACACAATTATTTTGAGATTCATCCATGTTGTTTACGTTAATAGTTCACTACTTTGCTTTTGAACTGTGGTGTTGGAGAAGACTCTTGAGAGTCCCTTGGACTGCATGGAGATAAAACCAGTCAATCCTAAAGGAAATCAGTCCTGAATATTCATTGGAAGGACTGATGCTGAAGCTCCAATACTTTGGCCACCTGATTCGAAGGACTGACTCATTGTAAAAGACCCTGATGCTGGGAAAGATTGAAGGCAGGAGGAGAAAAGGACAACAGAGGATGAGACAGTTGGATGGCATCACTGACTCAATGGGCATGAGTTTGAGCAAGCTCCAGGAGTTGGTGATGGACAGGGAATCCTGGCATGCTGCAGTCCATGGGGTTGCAAAGAGTTGGACAGGACTGAGCGACTGAACTGAACTGACTTTGCTAAGTAGCATTACAGTATGTGAATGTACTGCAGTCTGCTTATTTACGTGTTGGACTTTTAGGTTGTTTCCAGTTTGGTCTATGACAACTAAGCTGTCATCAACATTTTTGTACAAGTTTTGGTTTTGTTTCCTTTGGGTAGAAACACAGCTGCATCATGTGGTAAGTCAATGTTTAATGTTTTTAGAAACTACTAGGTTGTCTTCCCAGGTGATGCCATTTTACATTTCTGCCAATTGTGTGCAAGAGTTTCAGTTAGCAACACATCAGTCTTCATGGTTATTCCAACAGGTTTGAAGTGGAATCTTGTGATTCTAAACTGTTGTTGAATATGTTCCCATATTTGTATTTGCCACCAGTGTATCTTCCTTAAAATGTGTTTTCAAATAGTTTACCTATTTTTAAAACTATATTCTGTGTTCTCTTAATAAGTTTTGAGATTTCATAATGTATTCTGGATCAATGTCTTTCATCAGGAGCTTCACTTGCAAATAGTTTTTCCCAGTTTGTGGCTTCTTTTTCTATCCAAGAAACACTGACTTTGGTAAAATGGGTTATTTTATGGATTATGTTATTTTATTTTGTTGTTATATCTAAGAAATTGTGACTGATCAAAGCCACGCGTTTTTCTCTGTTTTTCTTTTCTGAAAATTGTATTTCCTTAGGTTTTATATTTAGGCCTAAAATCCATTTTGAAATATACTTTTTGTATGTGGTAGATAGCAGTGATCAAAGTTCATTAGTTTGCATATGGCTAAACAACTGTTCCAGTTCCACTTGTTAAAAAGGTTATAATACTTCAATGAATTGCCTTTGCAACTTTCTCATAAATCATTTGAATATACATATATATATATATATATACACATACATATATATGTGACTATATAAATGTCTTCTATGTGTTCTGTTCTGTTTCACTGATGTATTTATCTATCTTAAGACCAACACCTACTATAGCTTTATGAAAAATCTTGTATCCAGGTATTATAACTCCTCCAAATTTACATCTTCATATAAATTTTAGAATCAGCATACCACTTTTTACAAAACAACACCATAAGCAACAACAAAAAGCACCACTTTCTACGTAGTGGAACATAAGCACTTGACAGTATTGAATCTTATAATCCATGAACACAGTTCTCTCTCCATTCATTTATTTCTCTTCAGTTTCTCTCATCAATGTATTATAATTTTAATTGTATAGGTCTTGGACATCTTTTTTTTTTTTTCCCCAGATTTACCCCTAAATATTTCATAGAGTTTATGACACTGTATGGAGACAAGATAAATGGGTGTTTTCTTAGCAGAATATATATTGCAGTACTAATAGGAAGAATGCAATGTTTTGTCAACTTAGTCTTCTCAATGCAATGTTTTGTCAATTTAGTCTTCTCAAAGATATTTTCCATTTTGTTGAAAGTATATGTTTTAAAATATTGACAGTGTTTCTTGTATTAATTACCAAAATGCCTTGTCATCATTCTTCAAGCCACTGAAAGTTATAATTAATATGAAAATGGCTCTAAATATATCAATTCCTTATTTAATGCTTCTGAAAGTTTTTCACATCATGGCTGTTATAGATTGAATATTTGTGACCAAGTTCAATTTATACATTGAAACCTAGTCTCCAGTGTGATGATATTTAGTGATGGGACATCTGAGAAGTGATTAGGTTCTGAGATTGGAGTCCTCATGAATGAGATGAGTGCCCTTGTAAAACAGACTCCAGAGAGCTCCCTTGACTGTCCACCATTTGGAGACAGTGAGACTGTGGCTGTCTATTCAAAAGCAGAGACATTACTTTGCCAACAAAGGTCTGTCTAGTCAAGGCTATGGTTTTTCCAGTAGTCATGTATGGATGTGAGATTCGGACTGTGAAGAAAGCTGAGCGCTGAAGAATTGATGCTTTTGAACTGTGGTGTTGGAGAAAACTCTTGAGAGTCCCTTGGACTGCAAGGAGATCCAACCAGTCCATTCTAAAGGAGATCAGTCCTGGGTATTCTTTGGAAGGACTGATGCTAAAGCTGAAACTCCAGTACTTTGGCCACATCATGCAAAGTGTTGACTCATTGGAAAAGACCCTGATGCTGGGAGGGATTGAGGGCAGGGGGAGAAGGGGACGACAGAGGATGAGGTGGCTGGATGGCAGCACCGACTCAATGGGTGTGAGTTTGAGTGTACTCTGGGAGTTGGTGATGGACAGGGAGGCCTGGAATGCTGCAATTCATGAGGTCACCAAGAGTTGGACATGACTGAGTAACTGAACTGAACTGAACTGATGACCCAGAAAGCTGGCCTTCACCAGACATGTACTCAATTAGTGTCTTGATCTTGAACTTGAAGCCTTCAAGATGATGAGAAAAAATGTTTGTTGTATAAGACATCTAGTCTATGGTACACAGTTATAACAGGCAAACCCAATAAAACAATGGCATAATAAAATGTAAGAACATTTGTATGACATGCTGGAATAAGCAGGAGGAGACTTGGGTATATTTGTAGGATTAAAGAAAGTAAATGTATTACATTTCCATTTTATAATTATAATAAAATAGATAAAATTGTTACAGTGATCATATATACTAGATCATATGGCACTCAATATAGCTTTGAGGAGCTTATCTTGAATTCCTTACATTAGGGGAAATATAATCAACATACTTATAAGTTTTAGCAATCTTCCAATACTCTAAATGTTAGAAATCAAAATGATTAACAATAAATATATCTATGGAAAAGATATCAGCAATTGTAACATGAGAAAGTAAAATTATTTATACCTATTACTCAAAAAGAAAACATATTCTGTAAGCAAACGTATTGATTTCTGTAAGTGCTAAAATATTTTCTCAATACCTTTCATTAAGTATATGGCTAATTAGAAATTTAGGAAAAATCCCACTGAAAAACTGCCTAGGTTCCTAAAAACATTGATGTTAGAAACAAATTACTCGAGGAGGGAATTGTTTGGTATTTTGAATAGACATGGAGTCCCAGGGGCTTTTTAAACATCAACAAAGACCATTTTTGTCACACTTTTGTTCCTTTTCAAGGTGGTTGAGTCAGCTGACAAGCAATCTCCATGCTACAGCACACAGATTCCCCAGACACCACAGGCTTTCAACAATCTTAATCCAGCAGTTTGGATTTCAGAAGAGTTTCAGTAATTCAGAGAAATCAGAAGGCTTCCTTTCTCCATGTGCACTGCAATAAGAACCACATCATTGCAAAACTGAAGAGGATTAGTGATTATGCCATATGGCTTTATTTTTAACAATAATAATCATATTATTATTATTGCTGTTAGAACACAATTCTTATTCTCAAGTAAAGTAAGTTTGGGAATTCTTAACTATCAAAGTTCAACCATATCCCAACAGAAACAAATCAGTTTTTCATTTGTTTTAATGTAATAGAGATGACAAAAGCCTAGAAAATGTTTGACTTCATTACATTCCCAGGTAGCTCAAACAGTAAAGAACCTGTCCACAAAGCAAGAGACCTGAGTTCAATTCTTGGGTCAGCAAGATCCCTGGAGAAGGACATGGCAATCCACTCTACTATTATTGCCTGGAGAATTCCATGAACAGAAGAGCCTGGCAGGCTGTAGTCCATGAGTCGCAGAGTTGGACATGACTGAGTGACTAACACTTTCAATTTCATTTAACTTTCACATTAGAGGTTAAATCATGTACTTTTTCTCTGATACAGTTTAGAAAGCAGTAGAATTTTGAATAATGTTGAACTTTTCCTCTGATACAATTTAGGAACGAGTAAACTTTAAATAATGTTTTTTACAACAATTCCCCATGATCTTTCAATGGACACATTGTTTGTTGTTCAGTTGCTAAGTAGTGTCTTGAATATTTGTAACTCCATAGACTGCACCATGCCAGGGTCCCCCGTCCACTATCTCACAGAGTTCACTGAGATTCATGTTCCTTGAGTCAGTGATGCTTTCTAACCACCTCATCTTCTGCTGCCCCCTTCTCCTTTTGCCTTCAGTCTTTCCCAATATCAGGATCTTTTCTAATGAGTCGATTTCTCACATAAGCTCTAATGCCAAAGTACTGGAGCTTCAGCTTCAGCATCAAGCCTTCCAATGAATACTCATGGTTAGTTTCCTTTGGGATTGACTGGTTTGTATCACCTTGACAAGGTTAGCATTGCCTTTTGCTTGGACTAACAAAGTAGCCTCATTATCAGTCTTCCTCCTCTAATCTGTATTCCATGCATAGGTGTCATATGAAAATCCACATGAAGGAATTCTCTGGCAGTCCAGTGGTTAGGACTCTAACCTTCCAAAGCAGGGGACACAATTCTCCTGATCAGAGAACTAAGATCCTGCATGTCACAGTGCAGTTGAATAACATAAAAAAATTTTTAATAAATGAATAAAAATAATTTTAAAAATAAAATTATAAAAAAGAAAATAAAATCCAAATGAGATTGTCTTTCTCCTTTCCTTGAAATCTATAAGAGCTTTCATTTGCTTTTCTTCTGGGATCCTTTAAATCTTTGCAATCTCTGTAACAATAGCTTGAACATCCTCTTGTTGTTACAATGCCCACACTTAGTTCCAACATGAATCTTCATGTAGCAAATACTGCTTTTCTCTTTTCTTGAACAACTCCCTCCTCACATTCACCCAGCTCCACTTTCAACACAGTCCTTAGTTCTTCAGGGCTTCCCAGGTGGCTCAGTGGTAAAGAATTTGCCTGCCAGTGCAAAGAGATGCAGGAGACTCAGGTTCAGTCCCTGTATTGGGAAGATCCCCTGGAGGAGGAAATGGAAACCCATTCCAGTGTTCTTGCTGGGAAATCCCATGGACAGAGGAGTCTATACAATCCATGGGGGTCTCAAAGAGTCAGATGCGATTTTTGCAAGTAAAAAGCAACAACAACAAAATCAGGGGAATGGAGTGGAGAGAAATGCACATGTAATGGGTGCCAAATCTTTGATGAAGATGATTAAAATACTCTAAAACCATTTGAGGTGATAGTTGCACAATTCTGCAAATGCACTAAAGTCACTTAATTGTACAATTTAAATGAGTGAATTGTGGAGTATATGAATTATATCTTAAAATTATTGGATGAAAAATTTTCAATAAAAGGTATAACATATAATCTCTCATGTTTCAGATTCACTTTTTTAATGGCTCACGGCAAGACACTGTTCTAGGATCCAGAGTTTCAACTATCATTAAAACAGATGGTAGTCTTCTATCATTAACTTCAGGGCTTCCCTAGTGGCTCAGCAGTAAAGAATCTGTATGCCAGTTCAGGAGATATGGGCTGGATTCCTGAGTTGGGAGGATGCCCTAGAGAAGGAAATGGCAACCCACTCCAGTATTCTAGTCTGGAAAATTCCATGGACAGAGGAGTCTAGTGGGCTACAGTCCATGCGGTTGCAGAGTCAGACACGACTGAGCATGCACACACTCAGTTCCTTATCTCAATAGTCCCATAATCAAGGACATCTTTCCTAACCTC
>NW_011495085.1:5625650-5632849 GCF_000754665.1 Bison bison bison
ACCCATTTGATGATCTCACAGGAATGTATATTTCTCTTTTGTAACAATTGTGAACCAATAACTGTGTATTTAGTCAGCTGATGCCTGCTGCTGCTGCTGCTAAATCACTTCAGTCGTGTCCTACTCTGTGCGACCCCAGAGACCGCAGCCCACCAGGCTCCCCCGTCCCTGGGATTCTCCAGGCAAGAACACTGGAGTGGGTTGCCATTTCCTTCTCCAATGCATGAAAGTGAAAAGTGAAAGGGAAGTCGCTCAGTCGTGTCCAACTCTTAGCGACCCCATGGACTGCAGCCTACCAGGCTCCTCCATCCATGGGATTTTCCAGGCAAGAGTACTGGAGTGGGATGCCATTGCCTTCTCCGGCTGATGCATGCAGTACTTGCTAAAATTTGACTTTGAGGAGACCAAATCTAGGGAACCATTAGCATCATGCATAGTAGAAGCCCAATAAATATCTGTTGAATATGCAAATTAGCACTGTTCATAAATCCAACTGCCATATCAATGACAGTATATAAAGGAATAAACCAACTTTTAATTATTATCCTAAGGTACCCAAAGTGCTGTCTTAGAGAAGTTAGGTGGCCCAAGAAATATCAAGTCCTTAACAATCAAAGTAGCTTGTCATCTATAATACTATTGTTATTACTCCTACATTACTAAATACAACTTAAAATTTCAGCCAGTTTAAATCAAATAGAAAACCCTGGTAACTCTTCTGAAGCACTTAATTTATATATATATATATTTTTTTCAGAAATAATCTGTTAGTTAGTTGTGTAAAGTTAATGCTATTAACTTGATAATCTCCAAAATGCATTCATAACTAAATATTTTCATTTTTACTGAAAAAAAATTATTGGACTATGCCTAGGATAATACATTTGGTTCTTCATTAAGTATTGATTACTTAATGTTTTAAGGAAATTTTATGATGCATCTGAAGTCATAAACAAAGTTTCAAGTGTTTAATATCAAATTAGTCATTATTACATTAATATTTCATATGTTCCTATAAATGTCTATACATCCCCCACGTATTGGCACTGCTCACAAACCAGATTTAATTAAAAAATTCCAGACTTGCTTTACAGAGTTATGCAATGCGTAATTGTATAAACTTCCAACCTCCCAGTGAACACTTACTACAGAAAAATAGCACAATATAGGATCTGTAACCCGAGACACATACAGATGTCCTACCATCACTAATTGCAGGAGTAAATCATTTAACTTACCCCAGCTACAGATTTGCATCTGAAAAATAGGCATTCTAAAATTAAACTTCAGAGTTGTTTTAAGGACAAAAATAATGGTTTTAAATTATCTTCCACTTGGCATGCTTACCAAATGTGTCACAACAGATGGAATATGGTGGAAAGAAAATTAAACTGGGGATGATATAGTTTGGGTTTAAGTCCTGGCAAAAGCAATTAACTATTTGATTCTTTCATATGAGGCTTAACTTCTGAGCATTTGTTTATATATATACACATATATGATAGAAAGAATAAAATCTGTCCTGCAGTTCTATGAGTACCAAACGATACAGTAAGTTCCCTACATATGAATGAGTTCCATTCGAAGAGCATGAAGAGCATGGTTCCTAAATCCAATTTGTTCCTAAGTCCAACAAATGTAACCTAGCTATTCAACTAACACAATCAGCTATATAGTTCTGTGCAGTGGTAGATTTATACTGCAATGCTTTTCACACAAATAATACATATAAAACAAGCACAGAAAGTAAAGAAAACATTTTTAATCTTACAGTATAGTATCTTGAAAAAATACAGCTAAACAGCTGGCATCCAGGGTCTGGCATCAAGTGAACGGGCAAGAAGAGTTACTGACCGGAGGAGGAAGAAGAGGTAGGAGATCCTGGAGCTGAAGAATCATCAGCAATAGGAGATGGAGGGCAAGGTGCAATTTTACACATGTCTGACATGGATAGCACAGGTTTGGGTTTCTTTACTGTAACCAGATGAACATTTGCATCTTTGATAGTTCACAACTTGAAGGTTCTTATGAGGGGACTTGCTGTAATTAATACATGAGGAAAGGCAGAAGAACTGACCTCATGCCACCGGTTCTTTTGATATAAGACCTTTGAGAGTTTCTCCCATGGTGTTTGTCCTAAGTGGCATTACTTAACCAAGGAAATAGCCAAAAAGACAGAGGTAAGCTGGTGCCACTCAATGCATTTCAAATACCTAGGAAAAAAATAACTTCCACTGCTTGCTATTCCGTCAACCACCCCCTCCTCATCCTTGCTTAAAATTAAGACCCTCATAGGAAAAATAAAGCAAGTAGCATCCAAAGAGACCTATTCTGGATCTTTGCCTCAGGGTCAATTTGTACTTGTTATTCCACGGATGTGAGAATGCTATATTCATGAGCCATGATTTTCAGCTCAAGTTCAATTGATGTATGGTTAAAAAAAAAAGAGAGAGAGAGAGAAGAAAAAAATGAGAGAAATTATATTCTAACACCAATGCAAAGATAATTTTACTTGAATCTTTTAACCTAATTTTAAAGACATAGAATTAATGTAAATGTTTTACTTTTTAAAACAAAAGACATGAGCACAGTAGATATATTACACAAAAGAGTAAAGCCGTGCATTTATGTCATTTGGAACTATGTAAGTTTTTCAATGATATCTGAGATCTGTATGAAAAGTTGTAGGGGAAAAGCAATGAAAATAAATGAAAATAACGCCATTGTTTTAAATTGTTGCCTTTTAAGTTCACATAGTTGCTCTGATTATTTTTGTTTCTCATATACATATATGATGGAGAATATATTTAAATGATAATGAATGTTTCTTTGCCCTATCTTATTTAACACTATTGTTTCAATGCTTATGTCCATGTACATATCACAGTATCAGATACTCTCATAGGCATTATATATAATGAAACTTACTGATGACAATGCTTTATTGAAGACTGTATTTTTAAAGAAATAATATAACCTTTTTTTCCTTTCTATGAGAATTAATATGTGGCTTGAACTATGCCAAAAAATTTCAATTTTTGTAAAAAAATAGTTTTGCAAAGGAAAAAGAGGAAAAGATAGAAATTTGGAAGGCAAGGGACTTAACTGGATGAGAAACTGAATTTCTCTCTGACTCCATCACATGTGCTAAAAATCCTTGTTGGAGATACCTTAGATGCTGAGGCTTATTAATTAATATTCAGGAAGCCTAAATGAAAGTAGATATGCATACTAAAATTTAAAAATAGGAGATATTTGAAAGGAAAATCCTTCAGTGACCAGACGTTTTTCTTTTGACCAAAATGAATGAACATCAGTTTGCCTGGGCATTATAATCGATTAATCCTGGATTGATTGCAGCAAGATGAATTTCAGATGGATAAGGATACTTATTAGGAAAGTGTCCTTTCAGATAAATAGTCTATGATAGCCATTACCCTATGTTTTGCTAGTATGATTTTTTAAAGTAGTATTTTAGTGAAGATTAGAGGAGAAACAAAAGACTGAAAAATTGAACTATCTCAAGGGTTTAAAATGAATCTCATATCTGTCAAAGCTAATACATGAGAAATCAAGTAATACATGTTTACACTGCTATAGAATTCCAAACAAATTATATCATCTATCTGTTCTGTATTATTCATATATGACCTTGTGAATTTGATTTCTTTCCAGAAAATTTCAAGCCTCATTTTTAAAGCTACAGCTAAAATGCACTGACTGATCTCCACTGGATATTATATATATATATTCCTTTTAAATAATATTGTATTGGTCCCTGTGAAATTATTTTTCTTTAATAAAAAGATAAGTACTGTTATCATAAATTCCAAATCTTCATAAGCTATTGATCTATTAAAACAATAATCATAAAATCTGAGGATTCCACAAATATTTCCTGAGAATTTCTCTGTGACCTTTTGGGATTTTTGGCCCTGAGTAAAACAAAAACAAAATCATAATGGCTTCCATGATTTCATAATCTATTCAAAGAGTTACACACCTGTGCAAGCAATTATCAAGGTGATCAGAACTATTAATTCAGCACTATGAACTAGGAAGAACATAATTAGCAGAGATGAGGAAGCAATAAAGTACATTGTTTGTGGCAAGTGAGATGAGGTTGTTATGGAAGGAAAGTTTGTCTGGGAGCCCAAATGTTCTAGGGAAATAAGAATTGGCTATGGTGTCAGAAATACCTGTAAACTGGTTAAGACACTGTGACTTGGGGTGTAATTTACCCATTCTTATGTACTTCATATACATGAAGGCAAGAATGCCTCTTTTACAGAAATAATGAATCAGATGTGAAATTGTATGCTTACTGCCTGGCACATACAGAAGGTCAGTAATTTCTAACCATTAATTTTAATCACAAACAAAGTAATATTTCAAGTGAAAGTGAAAGTGACTTGACACATACAGTACTTTCTTTGTGATGAAAATAAATGGTAATTTCTAACTATTAATTTTAACCACAAAGAAAGTAATATTAGAACTCACCCTAGAAAATGAAAAATATTTCTTCAGATAGAGCCTGAAATATTAATTTGAATTTGAAAGAAAACATGAACAATAGATGGAAATGGAAATATAACACATGGAATTGAAACATTAAATATTCTCTTATGAGTAGAAGCTGTACAGAGATAGTGGTGGGAAATGATGCTGGAGAAGTAGACTGGATTCTGACAGTAAAAAATTTAAATGCCTTACTCTTAGGTGTGGGCTATGTAGTATAGAAAATAGGAACCAGGAATGAGTAATAGAGGGCTCAAGTGGGTGGTGATATTATCTGCAAATAAACTTATTTTTGATTAACTGATAATATGAGCATAATGATCTATATATTTATCTATATTATACAGAAATAGAAAACAATCTTAAAATTAATTTGGAACCACAAAAGACCCCAAATAGCCAAAAGTACTTTGAGCAAGAAGAACAAGGAGATATACTTCCTTATTTGAAAATATGCTCTGAAATCACAGCAATCAAAATAGTCTGGTACTGGCATAAAAACATATATACATATCAATAGAACAAAACAGAGACACTGAAAATAAATCCATCCTGTATGATCTCCCAGTCTTCAACAAGGGAAATATACCAAGTCAAATACACACAATGGGGAAAAGATGGTCTCTTCAACAAACAGTGGCAGTACAACTAGATATCCACAAACAAAAGAATGAAATTGGATCCTTATCTCACACCATAGAAAAAAATCAACTTAAAATAAAGAGTTAAACAATAAGGCCTGAAATCATAAAATGCATAGAAGAAAACATAAGAATAAATAAATAAACAAGTGGGACTACATCAAACTAAAAAGCTTTTGCACAGTGACGAAAACAGTCAATGAAAAAAAACCTATGGAATGGGAGAAACTATTCATATACCATATGTCTGATAAGGGGATAAGAGGGTAATATAAGAAACATAGAAAGAACTCCTATAAATCAGCAGCAAAAAGAACAAATAGTTTGATTTCAAAATGGGCAAAGGACCTGAATATTTTTTTTTTCCAAAGAAAGACATACAAATGGCCCATGAGTATGTGGAAAGACGTTCAGCATTGCTAAACATTAGGGAAATGCAAGTCAACAGAAACAGTGTATATTTTCTTCAAAATTTAAAAATAGAGTTACCATTTGATTCAGCAATTCTCCAAAATCTAAGGGAATTGAAGTTAGGACTTTGAAGAGATAGTTTATTCCCATATTTATCATAATTCACAATAGCTAAGGTATAGAAAGAAGTTAAATATCCATTGCTAGAGTAATGCATAAAGAAAATGTGATATATACGTATGCATAGATATATATGGGCTTCCCTGACAGCCCAGTTGGTGAAGAATCCACCTGAAATGCAGGAGACTCCAGTTTGATTCCTGGGTCAGGAAGATCCATTTTTAGAAGGGACAAGCTACCCATTCCAGTAATTTTGGTCTTCCCTTGTGGCTCAGCTGGTAAATAATCTGCGTGCAATGCAGGAGACCTGAGTTCCATCATTGGGTTTGGAAGATCCCCTGGAGAAGGGAAAGGCTCCAGTATTCTGGCTTGGAGAATTCCATGGGCTAGAGTCCATAGGGTTGTGAAGAGCTGGACATGACTGAGTGAATTTCACTTCACACACACATATATATATATACACAAAGCAGACTATTATTCAGCATTCAGAAAAAGGAAAACAGTTGCTATTTGTGACAACATGGATGGACTTGGAAGATAGTATGCCAAGTGAAATAAGCAGGCATAGAAGAACAAACATTGTTTGAGCCCTCCATATAAGGAATTTAAAACAGTCATGTCCACAGAACCAAAAAGTAGAACAGTGATGACTAGAGGTTGCAGTGACGGTGAATGGGAAATATCAAAGTTTGCAAAATTTCAGTACTGTAAATACTAGTCTACATATCTACTTTGCACTTATATCAAGTGTTCTGACTAAAAAAAGAAAAAAATTATATATTTTTTAAAAGTCAGAGAGAGGGAATGGGAGAAAATGTCTGGAGATGATGGATACTTTAATGGCCTGATCATGGTGATGGCTTCTTCAATGTATCCTTGTATCCAAACTCATCAAGTTGTATGCATTAAATCTCCATAGTTCTTGTAAGTCAACTATAACTCAGCAAAGTTATTTTTTAAAAATAATGTGCCTCATGTATTTGTAAAACCTGTAGGATAAAGGAATTACAAAGATACAATAAGAAATTTTTAGATTTTGTGGTCACATTCATCTTGACTGTGATGATGATTTCATATGCTTGACATATGTCAAATTTTATCAAATTGTATGTTTTAAATGTTAAGCACATCTCAATAAAACTTTTTAAAGAAAGAAAAAAATACTTTAAAAATCAATATCCAATGACATTTAAAGAACATATACTCTACACAAGTCTGTGGCATCTAAAACAACATTCAGTTCAGTTTAGTAGCTCAGTTGTGTCCAGCTCTTCACGACCCCATAGAATACAGCACGCCTGGTCTCCCATCACAAACTCCCGGAGTTTACTCAAACTCATCTCCACTGAGTCAGTGATGCCATCCAACCATCTCATCCTCTGTCGTCCCCTTCTCCTCCTGCCCTCAATCTTTCTTAGCATCAGGGTCTTTTCAAATTAGTCAGCTCTTCGCATCAGGTGGCCAAAATATTGGAGTTTCAGCTTCAACATCAGCCCTTCCAATGAA
>NW_011495085.1:5633030-5635760 GCF_000754665.1 Bison bison bison
GTAATGGCTCTGCTTTTTAATATGCTGTCTAGGTTGGTCATAACTTTCCTTCCAAGGAGTAAGCGTCTTTTAATTTCATGGCTGCAGCCACCATCTGCAGTGATTTTGGAGCCCAAAGAAATAAAGTCAGCCACTGTTTCCACTTTTTCCCCATCTATTTGCCATGAATTGATGGGACTGGATTCCATGATCTTAGTTTTCTGAACGTTGAGTTTTAAGTTAGCTTTTTCACTCACCTCTTTCACTTTCATCAAGAGTCTCTTTAGTTCTTCTTCACCTTCTGGCATAAGGGTGGTGTCATCTGCATATCTCAGGTTATTGATATTTCTCCCAGTATCTTGAATCCAGCTTGTGCTTCATCTAGCCCAGCATTTCTCATGATGTACTCTGCATATAAATTAAATAAGGAGGGTGACAATATACAGCTTTGATGTACTCCTTTTCCTATTTGGAACCAGTCTGTTGTTCCATGTCCAATTCTAACTGTTACTTCCTGACTCAAAAGGCAGGTCATGTAGTCATGGAAGAAAATTGATAATTGAAAAATAAATTTATTCCATGCCCTGGCTTACAAACTAAATTGCTGCCAGAACTGTGACCTTTGAAACTGTCAATTACTTATAGTAACTGAATCTTACCTCTGAATTTCTTTACAGAACCTGCCCAAGAACTCATGTCAATCTCTGAGAAAAGGTCAGAGTGTTTTGCTGTGTAATATGAGTTTTAATTATTTCCTCATAAACAATAACATGTTCAAAATGTCAGCAACAGAAAAAACTTGTTCTTTTTTCATTCTTTCTTCTTGTTATATACTATGAAATATATAAAATGGAATTAATATGAAATAAGTATATTGTAATGAGTAAAATAAGTGGTGATACATAAAAGTAATACTATAGAGGAGTTTTAAAAATTTTTTCTTAGGTAATTAAAGGCAAACTTGAGATATGTTTCTAAGTTTCTAAGAATATAGATTATATATGTGCTATTAACCATAATTTTCACTTAAAATCTCACACTTGATTTTCCTGTGGCATCTAAAGTCACATAATAAATCAGTGAAACTCAAATGTTGCCTTAAAATGAAGAAAATAAAAATCAATAAGATATGTTATATAAATTTGGACTAATTAATTAAGCATAAATAATTTCCCACCAGAGTAAAAATGATTTTAAGTGGTTCTTTTATATATGTCAAAACCAATACAATATTGTAAAGTTAAAAAATAAAATAAAATATAAAAATAAAAATAAAAAATTTATTAGTTTAGTAGTTAGCTAAAAGTTCTTAATGTACTCAGTTTTAAAGTATGTTATTCTGATCTCTGCTCAGTATAAGATTTAATAAATTTTTTGAATCAATTGCTTATATGCTCCCAAAACAACTAGTACAAATATATCACATACTTTTTCATTTAAATTGGCATTTATGTTTTCTAAGACCTCTGACTCCCAGTCTTAGAAATTATTTAGCATTTGCTACATTATATTGTATTTGGTTTAATTTATTCATTTATTAACTCTGGATTTAGGAAATATATTGTAAAAAACAGAACTATACTTTGAAGCATATTTTCAACAGCTTTTTCAGACTAGCAGAGAAGGAGAGTACATGTGAATTCAAGATGGCTCTACTCTCCAAATGTCATTTATTTCCTGCCTATGGAGTGGACCTCACCTACGGGTCTGACCCATGGAAGGTACTGTGTTAAAATACACTTCAGAGGGACAAAGGTTACTTTCATAAAAATAAAGGTCTGACTAGGTTTTCACTAAGGTGTAGTCCTCATTGTTCTGCTTTTTCTTTTATAAAAACTATTGAAGCAGTTGTAATTAAGTGTCCACCAAGTAATATCTGAAAAACAAATTAGTATTGTTTATTGATTTGTATTTTTCTAAAAATGAGATGGTGAGACTTCCATCAGTATATGAATCATAGGCTTGAGAACAGATATAAACTTAGCAGCTGTGGTACTTCATTTTATCCATACAATAACATTACATGAACTGTATACAATGTTAAAAATATTTCAAAATATGTATACTAAAGGAAACAAACTTTGGTATTCATTAATCACTGATCACCAGAGTTGATTCAGCTGGAATTTCTCACTCCTATCAGAATAGAGTGATTGGTACAGGACACACGCCTCCTTCTGGAAACTTCTATAAAGCTGGGAAATTCCAATGCAGGAATATAATCTTTAAAAGAAGGAAAATGCATAGTTGTAGACCCATGTTCAGGCAGAATTCCTGTCTGTGGGCTCTTTTCACTGCTCTCTGGAGGGAGGTTGAGTCCAGGCAAAACACAACAGTCTCACTACCTTGAGGATGTCAAGGTCAAGTCTGGAGAGGAGGTGGGAGTCTCAGGAACAAGAAGGGACAGAGCAGCATGGAGGAAGGGCATTCAATATTTGTGTGAGGTCCTTCATGGTCCCTTAGGTAATGGCTGGGCTGCAATGAACAAGGCAAGACTCAGGACCACCTGTGGGTTTGAAAGGCAAGCAGGTACAAGAGATCATGCAACAGAAAGATGAGTGAGGGTTGCACTCCAGATGGAGTTGGGAGATTCTTGTGAACCTAAAAGAAGAAAGTGTGTTCTTTATTCCTTCCAAAACAAGTAGATATACCATAACAAAAAAAAAAAAGAAAGAAAAGAAGGCTACAGAATCAGTCAAGAGAATTCTCCAGTAACTCCACTGCCTGCAGTAAAAAAAATACAAAAATAAA
>NW_011495085.1:5635860-5649887 GCF_000754665.1 Bison bison bison
ATAAAATAGCAATGAGGGCCCAGATCTGAACATCAGTTGAGCTAATTGATATTTACCAATTTTATTTCCAATAACAAAAAAGGTAATTGAATAGTTTCATCAGCTCAGTTCAATCTCTCAGTCATGTCTGACTCTTTGTGACCCAGTGAACTGCAGCATGCCAGGCCTCCCTGTCCATCACCAACTCCCTGGAGTTTACCCAAACTCATGTCCATTGAGTTGGTGATGCCATCCAACCATCTCATCCTTTGTCATCCCCTTCTCCTCCCACCTTCAATCTTTCCCAGCATCAGGGTCTTAATGAATATTCAGGACTGATTTCCTATAGGATGGACTGTAGCTGTTTAAAAAAAAAAAAACAAAAAACTAAACTTGTCTGTAGAAACTTAAAAAAAAAAAACAAAAAAACAAGGTGAAGATGGTTTCACTGGTATATGAAATTATATCAAACAGTTGTAGAATTACATTAAATCCTTTATCTGCATTTTCCTTTCAATAGTTTCAGTTAACTAAAGCCAGTGGCAGTCTGACAATCTTAAATGGACAATCCCAGCAATAAACAATTTATAATGTTTAAACTGGGTGCCATTCTGTGCAGAGTGATGAGATCTCTTGCCTTCTCATTCTTTCCCACCCAGAACAGGGATCATGTTTTGGTCCAGCATCCATGCTGTACTTAGTACCCACCAGTTAGTATCAGAATAAACACACTAAAAATAGGGTTCGGTATTACTGGTAAACCCCCAGGTTTCAGACATTCACTAGGGGTCTTGAAACATATCCCCTGCAGATAAGAGGAAACTACTGTTGTCATAATTTCTGTCCAGATTCAAGAGGGTGGAGAAAGGCACACAGCTCCGAATGAGGACTAGCCAATGTGACGTTGCATAAGCACACATGGAGTGGCAGTTAGGGCTGCCGACAACCTTTTCAAAACATAGTCTGTCATATAAATATTTATTGAATTCCCAGAATGTGAAATTGCTGGATGCTTTCGGATATTTGTTGACTAACCATCTGGAGTGGAGCTTGGGAACAAAAATTCAAATAACAGAATACAAGGTGGAACATGCCAAATAACATAAGAAAGGAACACAGTGCGGTGCAGTTTCCAAGGAAATAATGGACATTCTTCTAAGGAGAAATCAAAACAATAATGCACACAAGGGTTGAAGTGTGTTATGGCCCTTAAAGGAACTATAAGCTTTTTACAGGTGAGGAAAAAGGATGGAACATACAGCCAGTGAATATTCTATTTGTAGAAACAAAGAAGGACGATGCAGCAGAGTGTTTGGCATCTTAGCAGGAAACAAGAAAGAACAGTGTGTACAAAGGAAAGTGAAAGTGGAAGTTGCTCAGTCGTGTCCAACTCTTTTTGACCCCATAGACTGTACAGTCCATGGAATTCTCCAGGCCAGAATACTAGAGTAAATAGCCTTTCCATTCTCCAGGGGATCTTTCCAACCCAGGGATTGAACCCAGGTCTCTCTCATTGCAGGCAGATTATTTACCATTTGAGCCATAAGGGAAGCCCAAGAATACTTGAGTGGGTAGCCTATCCCTTCTCCAGTGGATCTTCCCAACTCTGGAATGGAACTGGGGTGTCCTGTATTACCAGCGGATTCTTTACCAACTGGGCTATTAGGGAAGCCCGCATAAACTAGAAGTTAAAAAAAAAAAAAAAGCAGGCAAGTAAGTGGATATTTTAGCACAGAGGCAAGAGCAAAAATCTGAGTTCCAGTAGTGCATTAGGAGAGACCCTGGGTATTGTAAGGGATTTAATTCATCACCTCCATAGCCATTCTATAGGTTGTAGGACAAATGAAGTGGGGCTTTCTAAGTTTCAAAAACTTGTCCAAAGCAGAATAGAGAGTTAGTTCTTGTCCAAGTCTGGAGCTCATGTTATATACGCTGCATCAAGTGCTTCTTCTTGAATGAATTTCTCTTGGTATATAGGGAAGATTTGTAGAAGTGTACAGACAAAAGGTAGTATGTTTTTTCGTTCTTTTTTTTTAAAATTTATTTATTTTTTAATTGAAGGTTAATTGCCTTACAGAATTTTGTTTTCTGACAAACATCAATATGAATCAGCCACAGGTATACACATGTATTATTTTAACTATGTTTTAGAAAGATCCCAGCAGCTTGAGATGAGAACACAAAGAAGTTAGGGAGAGCTGTCATCAGGCCACCACAACTTGCCATTACAAAAGGTGTGAGACCTTAAATTATTGCCAGGCAAGGGAGCATATACCCAGACACATCCATAATGCCAAAAGATCCATGCACCCCTATATTCATATCTACACTATTGACAATAGGCAAGACATGAAAGCAACATAAATGTTCATTGACAGAGGAATAGCCAAAGATGTGGCACATATACAGAATGAAGTATTACTCTGAAATGCAAAGAATCAAATAATGCCATTTGAAGAACATGGATGAGCCTAGAGATTATCAAACTTAGTGAAGTAAGGCAAAGAGAAATAGAAATACCATATGATGCCATGTCTATGTGGAATCTGAAATGTAGCACAAATGAAACTATGAAACAAAAGAAGAATCAAGGACAGAGAGAACAGACTGGTGGTTGCCAAGGGGGAGGGATGGACTTGGAGTTTGGGATTAGCAGATGCAAACTATTATATATAGAATGAACAGTTTCCTAATGTATAGCACAGAGAACTATATTTAATATCCTATGGTAAAGTATAATGGAAAGGATATAAAAAAGAATATTGCATATGTATGTATAACTGAATCACTTTGCTGTAGAGCAGAAATTAACAGAAATTGTAAATCAACTATACTTCAATTAAAAAAAATAAATGACAAGTAGAAAAAGTAGAAAATATAGGATGGATCTAAAGGGACTTGTAGACTTAGCCTGGGAGGACCTGACCACAAATAGTACGTGTACATGTGAGGCATTCATATAGCAGATGAGTCCACAGTTAAACCAAAGGAAGAGATTGATTGGTACAGATTTAGAGAAGACACTTGAGCATATAGTTGGTCTTTGAGATATTGATGCTTTATTTAAAAAAAAGAGAAACTGTAAAAATAGCAACCAACATTACAAAAATTGACATGCAACAGCATTGTAGAAAAGGCATTAGCAATGGCCTTGAATATTGAGGAAAGGATAAAAATTATCTGACAGCTCAATGATCTTAGCTACCAAAAATATGTGAGAGGCAGGTAGATTTTATGACTAATCTGGCATGCAGTTTTATCACCTGTAAGGAGTTCTGAGTATTTAGAATTGAGCCAGATATAAAACCTACAGGAATATCATACTGTTTCTCATCCAGGCAGAGGCCCTTCATAACTGAAATATTAAAAATTGAGCCAGTGTCACAATTCTGCCATTGTGCTTGTCCATTTCTCTCAAAGAATGATCCAGTATTTTTATGGTAGGCAGATGGTCATTTTTCAGTGAAGCTTCCACCTCACTTGGTGAGAAACAAAATAAATGGGAGGTTACATTTCTTCTGGATTTATCAGCCTGATCTCTTCCCTTGTGAACTATTGATTCATAAAGTAATACTGTGTTTCTATAGCAATTTTAATTAAAGTTGATGTTATATATTAGCTTAATTTTATGCATACAGCTCCTCGGGGTGGGGTGGGAGGGGGAGAGTATGATATTTTTTTCTCTGATCTCTATTAAATAGTGGTGGAAAGTGTTACCTAGAATTCATTAACTTACCCAAAGTCTTAGAGTCATCATAAACTCAGTAATAGAACCTAATGCTGACAACATCCATAGTTGATAATATTTCTTCTAAATTGGAATACCTTTCTGTTCATAACAAAAATTTTAAAAAGCCAAGATCACATTTACCTAAATAATGTTCCATTCATGCATATACCTAGCATATTAATATTTACAGATCTTAAAATTCTTTACCCCATGAAATACAAAATATTTCAAAAATATGTATGTATGTATATATTCACATATGTGCATACATCATGTGTATATATTAATATACTGATATTAAACATATAGTTATATTTATATGCTGCATATACAGTATTATAATGTATTATTTATATACAATGACATAAAATTGTGTAGATATATAAAACATACTTATTATTTCCAAATATGATCTTTAGGAAAGAAAATGAAACTTAGAAGTCCAGTATCAACTCAAACTAAAAGTATGCCAATGTTGGGCTTTCTGATTCATAGTACTCTAACTTATTGTCCACTTTTTGTGGGAAGGGGGCATGTTGATCTACCCTGAACACCAATAAGAGACTGAGTACTGACAGACAGCCTGTACTTCCTGACATGATTCACTCACATGAAGACAGACACATATCACATCTGTGGTAGTCCACTCAAGTTGCAAGTCTGGAGAAAACACCACACAAATTCAAATAGATTTTTTTTTTTTTAATGGCTTCAGTACTTCCAAAAAGTCAAATCTTAAAGCCCAGGAAACCCTAAAGAAGAACTAAAAAGCCTCTTGATGAAAGTGAAAGAGGAGAGTGAAAAAGTTGACTTAAAACTCAACATTCAGAAAATGAAGATCATGGCATTTGGTAACATCACTTCATGGCAAATAGAAGGGGAAACAATGGAAACAGTGACAGACTATTTTTCAGGCTCCAAAATTACTGCAGATGGTGATTGAAGCCATGAAATTAAAAGACACTTACTCCTTGGAAGAAAAGCTATGACCAACCTAGACAGCATATTAAAAAGCAGAGATATTACTTTACCAACTAAGGTCCATCTAGTCAAAGCTATGCTTTTCCCAGTGGTCATGTATGGCTGTGAGTTTTCGGCTATAAAGAGAGCTGAATGCCGAAGAATTGATGCTTTTGAACTGTAGTGTTGGAGAAGACTCTTGATAGTCCCTTGGACAGCAAGGAGATCCAACCAGTCAATCCTAAAGGAAATCAGCCCAGAATATTCATTGGAAGGACTGATTCATTGGAAGCTGAAACTCCAACACTTTGGCCACCTGATGTGAAAAAATGACTTATTGGAAAAGATTCTTATGCTGGGAAAGATTAGAGGTGGGAGGAGAAGGGGATGACAGAGGATGAGATGGTTGGATGGCATCACTAACATGATGGACATGAGTTTGGGTAGGCTCTGGGAGTTGGTGGTGGACAGGAAAGCCTGATGTGCTTCAGTCTATGAGGTCACAAAGAGTTGAATAGGACTCAACTGAATTGAAAGATATTAATCACACAACTTCAACATTTGAATGTCTATAGACTAGATAATTGGGCTTCCCTGGTAGCTCAGTGGTAAAGAACTGCTTGCAATGCAGTAGATATGGGTTTGATCCCTAGGTCAGGAAGATCTCCTGAAGAAGGAAATGGCAACCCACTCCAGTATTCTTGCCTGTGGAATCCCATGGACATAGGGGGCTGGTGGGCTACAGTTCATGGGTTCACAAAGGTGTCAGACATGACTTAGTGACTAAACAACAACAGACTAGATAAAAATATTGTATCAGTATTACATTTCTGATTTTTTAATCTTATGTTTTAATTGTAGTAGAGTTGACTTACAATACTGCACCAATCTCTACTGTAAAGGTACAAAACAGGAACAGACTTTTCTGATTTTGAAAATTGAACTGAAGTCATATAAGAGAATTCCTTGCTTTTAGGAAATGCACATGAAATTACTTAGAGATAAGGCATAAGGTTTTCCACCATGTCAAATATTATAGAGAAAATCACATATACATGAATACACATGGAGAGAAGAGAAACAAAGACATATAGAAAATTAGATGACAGCTTAACTTTCTAATCTCAGAAACTATATGGGAATTCTTTGAATTATTTTTGCAACTTTTTAGAATGAAAGTTTTCAAAATAAAATGTTATAAAAGATTGTGAGTTCTCATTCACTCTTATTTTGCTCATTTGAATTTTCTGAAGCCAAGTGAAATGACACATTTTTAAAAGAGAGAACTATGCCAAACAAATAAGAAAAGAGCAATTGCTCTGTAAGATGACAACTTATAAAAATATGCTCCAGAAAACTAAACACTGAATGGTTTGCATTTACTTTCTATTTATTTATTTTTTTAATTTTTTAAAAAAATTTATTTTATTTTTTAACTTTACAATATTGTATTTTACTTTCTAATTATCACTTTGAGATTTTTGTTAATGTTAATGTATAAAGGTTAATGAACATTTTGTTAATGAATAAAAATATTAACATAAAATGTTAATGTTAGTGAGCGGATGTTAAGTTGCAGCCTGATGATTTCAAGTTAGATAAATTCCAAGTACCATGCACCTGTTACCACTGTAAAATTTTGTTGACTCTTGTTTCTTGGCCCTTCAAGGACAAAGCCACATTGCAATATTTAGTAACCTTTTGTTGATTTTTTTTTCATAGATGGGAATATGTAATTTCTTTATTGAACTTCTTATTCAAAAAAAGATTCATAAATGAATGCTATTCATGTGAGTCGTATGCATCAGGGGACCCCAAACTCTGGGATCTAATGCTTGATGATCTGAGGTAGAGTTGATATAATAATAATATAAATAAAGTGTATAGTACATGTAGTGCACTAAAATCATCCAAAAACCATCCTCCCCGCCCCCTCCCCACTCCATGGAGAAATCGTCTTCCATGAAACCTGTCCCTGGTGCCAAAATGGCTGGAGACCGCTGGATATAATAGTACAGTGGGTTCTGCGCCAGAACCACTTTATTTCCTGAAATCTCCTTATCGTCTTGTCCCTAAAATACTTTTCCCCCCTCAACTTCATCTCTGAACTTTCCCCTTTTTAATACACCATAGTTGTTCACACTTCTTGTAGAGAATGTCGTATCTCAGTATAAATAATAAGTCTTTTTTTCTGGAGTGTAATGTCTTAAAAGACAGGTACTAGTTCATATTTTTCTTTGAATTCAGCAGTTAGCCCATGCTTGTCACATAGCAGACACTCTTTAGTGAAGCTGAGCTGCTGGAAAACAACAGGACTTGGGTGGCAGACATGCCTCCATGAACTTCAGTAAATGACTTAACCTCTTTTGAGATTCCTTTCCTCATATGACAAGTATGAGAGGAATAATTTTGTCTCTCAGAGAAATATTAAAGCTAAAGTCAGCTAATGTCTCAAAAGATTAGCCTATTCTCAACGTGCAATGAATGTTTTTAAAAAATCTTAAAAATAAAACTGAATTCACTGAATCTTAAGAAGTTAATAGAGTATATAATATAGAAAAGCACATTGAAGAAATATGAGCCTAACTTCACTGTCCATGAATAATCCGTACTTTTAAATGCTAAGTGACTATACTGAAATGGGACTGGATGCCATGATCTTAGTTTTTCAAATGTTGAGTTTTGAGTCAGCTTTTTCACTCTTCCCTTTCACCTTCATTAAGAGGCTCTTCAGTTCCTCTTCACTTTCTGCCATAAGGGTGGAGTCATCTGGATATCTGATATTATTGACATTTTTCCTGGGATATTGATTCCACAGCTAGGGCTTCATCCAGGCTGGTATTTCACATGATGTACTCTGCATATAATCCTTAAATTCTTTAAATTCTAAAAGAGATGGGAATACCAGACCACCTTACCTGCCTCCTGAGCAGTCTGTATACACGTCAAGAAGTAAGTTAGAACTGGACGTGGAACAACAGACTGGTTCAAAAACAAGAAAGGAGTACTTTAAGGCTATATATCGTCACCTGGTTTACTTAAGTTATATGCAGAGTACATCATGTGAAATTCAAGGCTTGATGAAGCACAGGCTGGAATCAAGATTGCCAGGACAAATATCAATTACCTCAGATATGCAGATGACACCACCCTCATGGCAGAAAGTGAAGAGGAACTAAAGAGCCTCTTGATGAAGGAGAAAGAGAGTGAAAAACCTGGCTTAAAACACAACATTCAAAAAACAAAGATCATGGCATCTGGTCCCATCAGTTCATGGCAAATAAATGGGAAAACAATGGAAACAGTGACAGATTTTATTTTCTTCTGCTCCAAAATTGCTGCAGATGGTGACTGCAGCCATGAAATTAAAAGATGCTTGCTCCTGGGAATAAAAAAGTTGTGACAAGCCTAGACAAAGTATCAAAAAGCAGAAACATGGCTTTTCCAAGAAAGGTCCATATAATTCAAAGCTATGGTTTTTTCAGTAGTCTTGTATGGATGTGAGACTTGGACCATAAAGAAAGTTGAGTGCTGAAGAATTGATGCTTTTGCGGTGTTGGAGAAGACTCTAGAGAGTCTCTTGGGCAGCAAGGAGATCAAACCAGTTAATCTTAAAGGAAATTAGTCCTGAATATTCATTGGAAAGACTGATTCTGAAACTGAATCTCCAATAATTTGGCCACCTGATGGGAAAAACTGATTCATTAGAAAAGACCCTGATTCTGGGAAAGATTGAGGCAGGGGGAGAAGAGGATAATAGAGGATGAGATGGTTGGATGGAATCACTGACTCAATGGACATGAGTTTGGGCAAGCTCTGTGAATCGGTGATGGACAGGGAGGCCTGGTGTGCTGCAGTCCATTGGGTTGCAAAGAGTCAGACATGACTGAACAACTGAACTGGCTGACTCTGGCTATAAATTAAATAAGCAAGGTGACAATATACAGCCTTGACATACTCCTTTCCCAATTTGGAAGCACTCTGTTGTTCCATGTCAGTTCTAACTGTTGTTCTTTACCTGCATACAGATTTCTCAAGAGGCAGGTGAGGTGGTCTGGTATTCCTATCTCTTGTAGTATTTTCCACAGTTTGTTGTAATCCACAATCAAAGGCTTTGATGTAGTCAATAAAGCAGAAGTAGATGTTTTTCTGGAACTCTCTTAGGTTTTCGATGATCCAACAGATTTTGGCTATTTGCTTTCTGGTTCCTCTGCCTTTTCTAAATCCAGTTTGAACATCTGAAAGTTCATGTACTATTGAAGCCTGGCTTGGAGAATTTTAAGCATTACTATACTAGCATGTGAGATGAGTGCAATTGTACAGTAGTTTGAAAAATCTTTGGCATTGCCTTTCTTTGGGATCAGGATGAAAACTGACCTTTTCCAGTCCTGTGGCCACTGCTGAGTTTTCCAAATTTGCTGGCATATTGAGTGCAGCATTTTAACAGCATCATCTTTTAGGATTTGAAATTAGCCTACATGCATATACGTTAAAGGAAACAAATGTTCTGTTTCATTTTCCCATGAATCTGGACAATTTCATTTGAGTCAGGTTCACAGTAAAGAGTACTAATGAAACACACAGTGACTGTTTTCACTACCTCTGGCTAATGGCCGATGGGCAAAATTTTAATTGGTTCATAATCTCTGAATGTTCAAGTAATTTCTTGAATTTATTTTTAAAAGAGAAATAGAATATTTTATCCATTTTGTGGACTGGTTTATATGGAAGTTAAGGTATATTTTGATCATTCGTAGCTGGCTTCTATTTACCATCATTTCCTTATACTTAATAGTGTCATACAAAATGGCATATTTTAAAACAAAACATCTAGATATCCCCTGTAAAATGGAAATGTGTGAGAAAATGGACAACAGTTGAAAATTCTAGTTCTGATTTTCATTATCTAGAAAGATAATTTATGTTGTAATAAATGCCCAGGTATTACACACATGTACTTTAATAGATATTGAAATATTTATTTTTGAAGGCAATAATGTCTAACTATCACTATTTTATGCTATATAGATATAATTCTTTGTCGCTCATGTGTGATGAAATTGATTGCATTTTTATGCGTGGAAAGTTTTCAATTAAAATAGCAATAAATAATATAATTTAAGAGAGTGAAAAATAGGCCCCTAATGAATTGGCAGGCATCAGATTTCTAGAATCATACTGTCATTATTTTTCTCTCTGTATCATTGCATGGGACCTGCCATGTGGCCACAGTTGATTGTTCCAGGGGTAGACATGGACCCAAGTTATACTAATAAGTTTTTGCGCTGAGAAATTAAGATCAGCACATTAGGGAAGGAAACCATTTTCTCTTCAATGTTGGATGTGCTATAAAATTTTACTAGGGGATTATCAGGAACAATTTTTCTTCTATACTGAGAAAGCTAAAATGCAGCTACAAAAAATAAAGCAAGGGACAGGACTTCCTCTGGTAGTCCAGTGGTTAAGTATCTGCTTGCAACACAGGGGATGTGGGTTCAATCCCTGTCCAGGAATTAATATTCCACATGCCAAGGGGCAACTAAGGCTGAGTAATGCAACTATTGAAGTCCATGTGCTCTGGAACCCACACACTGCATCCATGACCCCAAATGGCCAAATAAATATCTCAGTCTAAAACAATTTTGTAAAAAAGAATAAAGCAGGTAAGATTAAACAGGATAAAGCTGATATAAGAGCACAGAGGAAACAAAAACTCACTGGCCAGCACCCAAGGCTTCTGCAATCATTGCCTGCCCTGCTCCAGCCTTGCCCAGGACTCACAGACCTTTTCTCACATAACCCTCACAACTCTGTGAAGTAGCTTTAAAAATACCAAGTTAAAAACATGGAGCAGAGTGATGTAAGGAAGATGACAGACTAGGAAAGGACAGATCCTCCTCCCCTTCAAAGAAACACAGATTTAACAACAAATGACAAAAAACTTCAGAAGCCTGCATCCCAGGTGAGGACAAAACTAACCACACTGAAACTGGCTATGAAATTGTGACACTTTCTTCTCTCATCAGATTTCCTCCTGTACCACTCTCCCTGTGCTGCTCCAAGTGCTTAGGAGTAAAATGAAAGCCGTCCCAGTTCTTCCCTTGTGATTCTTTCTTCCCTGTGAGTCTGTCTACTCCTCACACAGAAGACTTCACTTCTGACATGTCTGGTCACCAAACATGTGGACGCCTCCACCCCCTACCCCCATCAAGTAGGTCTCTAGGAACCAACTGGGTGTCTTACAATTTAACTCAGTTCTGACTCCATCTACCTGGAGATACAGCATCTGATGAAATTGGAAGCTCCCACTGAAACAGTAAACTGTGTTCTTGTTCACGGACCTGAAAATTGAACTTTGCATACTCACAAACACTCATACAGGCAAAGTTTATTTTAAAGGACAGAGATACAAAACTTTCAGCATAGACACTGAAAGGGGATGAAGAGCCCTCAAAAGGCACGAATAACAGCAGTTTATATCTTTATTAGAATTGATCTGTTTATTTTTGATTGGCTCAGGGCCACATGCATGTCATTTCTGAACAATTGGTTTAAATGTTGCAAGGTCCAATTTGTCATTTTTATGGCTTTTTTGTATTCCCATTTCGCATTTTCTCCAGATATAGCAGTGCATCCCTTGACCCTTTCTCAACATCCCAGACCATTATTTAGGGAACAAATGTATGTTTAGGAGCTAATGGTCCACCTGGAGTTTTTCTCCTTGATAAACTGGACAGCAGTTAATGATTATCTTGTCCTGGGTCTGAATGTTTTATGATCCTTCAGACAAGGGAGGCATTCCTCTGAATGCCTGGAAACTGGAACAAATGCAGCTTTAGGCTAGTGGAGCAAAACGTCTATGTGAGAAAATTAAAATTAGACAAAGAAACAAGGCTCTGACTCTACACTGCCTGCCTAACAACTTCTATCTTACCATGAACTTCTCAGATTCAGTTAATCTGCTAGAGTAGCTCTTAGAACTCAGGAAAATACTTTAACCAGTTTACTAAAGGGTATGAGAAGGATGCTGATGAACAGCCAGATGAAGAGTTACATAGGGTGAGGTCTGAGAGGATCCTAAGTGCTGTCAATTCTGTCCCCATGAAGTTGGGGGTGTGTCATATTCCATTGTGGATATGATTCCCAACCTAGAAGCACTTGTAGCCCCCTAAAACAAAACACACTCTTATCACCCAGGAAATTACAAGGTTTTCAGAAGCCCTGTGTCAGGAACTGGGAAAGAGACCAACGTATATTCTTCTATTATCTCACAAGGATGAGATCTCCAGCTCCCATCTTCTCCATGTGAAGGGAGAGGAGTAGCACACCCATCAGACTTACTTTTATGGGGGATGACAAGGGACCAGTGTCTGCCTTGCTTTGAGGGTATCCAAGCATCATCAGGTCAGGGTGGCAGGCTGGGTGTCTCTGAGAACAGACATAAGCCTGGTACTAGAATCTGTAGTACCATATATGGAAACTTGGAAATGAACAGAGATCATTCTGTTATTTTTGAGATTGCACCCAAATACTGCATTTCAGACTCTTGTTGACTATGAGGGCTACTCCATTTCTTCTAAAGGATTGTTGCCCACAGTAGTAGATATAATGGTCATCCAAATTAAATTTTCCCATTCTGGTCCATTTTTGTTCACTGATTCCTAAAATGTCAATGTTCACTCTTGCCATCTCCTGTTTGACAACTTCCAATTTACCTTGATTCATGGACCTAACATTCTAGGTTCCTATGAAATATTGTTCTTTACAGAATCAGACTTTACTTCCATCACCAGTCACATCCACAACTGGATGTTGGTTTCACTTTGGCTCCATCTCTTCATTCTTTCTGGAGTTATTTCTTCACTCTTCTCCAGTAGCATATCAGGCACCTACTGATATGGGGAGTTCATCTTTTTGCCTTTTCAGAGTGTTCATGGGGTTCTTAACGCAAGAAGTGGTTTGCCTTTCCCTTCTCCAGTGAACCACATTTCATCAGAACCCTCCACCATGATGCATCCATCTTGGGTGGCCCTACATGGAATGGCTCATAGTTTCACTGAGTTAAACAAGGTTGTGATCCAAGTGATTAGTTTGCTTAGTTTTCTGTAATTATGGTTTCCATTCTGTCTATCCTCTGATGGATAAGGATAAGAGACTTGTGGAAACTTCCTGATGGGAGAGACTGGCTGTTGGGAATCTGGGTTTTGCTCTGATGGACGGGGCCATATTCAGTAAATCTTTAATTCAGTTTTCTGTTGATGGGCGGGGGATGTGTTCTCTCCCTGTAGTTTGGCCTGAGGTCAGACTATGGTAGGGGTAAAGGGGACCTCCTTGCAAAGGACTTAATGTCGGGAGTATTTTATTCAGTGCCCCTGACCCCACAGAAGGCCACTGTCAACCCACGCTTCTGCTGGAGACTACTGGACACTGCAGGCAAGTGTGGCTCAGTCTCTTGTGGGGGTCACTGCTCCTTTCTACTGGGTCCTAGTGAAAAGATTTTGTTTGTGGCCTCCAAGAGTCTGCTTCCCCAGGCCTCTGAAAGTTCTGTAATCAAATCCCACTTACTTTCAAAGATAAACTCCATGAGGGTTCTCAAACCCTTTGTCAGATCCCCAGGTTGGGAAATCTGTTGTGGGCCCTAGAACTTTTGCAACAATGAGAGAACTTCTGGTATAATTATTCTGCAGTTTGTCAGTTGTCTGCTCGGGGTCTCTGTAAGTTCTGTTCAGTTCAGTCACTCAGTCGTGTCTGACTCTTTGCGATCCCACAGACTGTAGCACGCCAGGCCTCCCTGTCCATCACCAACTCCCGGAGTTTATTCAAACCCATGTCCACCGAGTCAGTGATGCCATCCAACTATCTCATCCTCTGTGGTCCCCTTCTCCTCCAGCCTTCAATTTTTCCCAGCATCAGGGTCTTTTCAAATGAGTCAGTTCTTTGCATCAGGTGGCCAAAATATTGGAGTTTCAGCTTCAACATCAGCCCTTCCAATGAACACTCAGGACTGATCTCCTTTAGGATGGACTTGGTTGTATTTCCTTGCAGTCCAAGGGACTCTCAAGAGTCTTCTCCAACACCACAGTTCAAAAGCATCAATTCTTTAGCACTCAGCTTTCTTTATAGTCCAACTCTCACATCCATACCTGATTACTGGAAAATCCATAGCCTTGACTAGACAGACCTTTGTTGGCAAAGTAATGGCTCTGCTTTTTAATATGCTGTCTAGGTTGGTCATAACTTTCCTTCCAAGGAGTAAGCGTCTTTTAATTTCATGGCTGCAGCCACCATCTGCAGTGATTTTGGAGCCCAAAGAAATAAAGTCAGCCACTGTTTCCACTTTTTCCCCATTCTATTTGCC
>NW_011495085.1:5651002-5652954 GCF_000754665.1 Bison bison bison
AACAAAGGACAGAGCAGAGGTAGCCAGCTACGGACGGGCCCATCCCCGGTGGGAAACAGGCAGGCGAGGGCAGCCAGAGCCGGAAAGGGGCAATCATGGCCCAAGAGAGGCATCTTCTATCAAACTGCAAGCAGCCTTCCTTGCTAACTAAGACTTCCTGGGATTCTGGATGGTCGACATCCGCCAGGAGGATTGCAGCCAGAGATCAGTTCCCCAGAAGAGATACACAGCACACCTGAGAAGGCATGCCGGTTGCACACCCAGAAAACTGAGCTGGGATGGGGGAGGGGATAAGTCGCAGCCTTCAACTGGGGTTGACTACGCACGCCAAGGACCTGGTCACCTGAGCTGCTTGGACCTGGGAAGGGCACAAACGCTGGCCCAACCAAGTCTGTGCCTCTGTGGAGTACCCAAGAACCTGAACTTGAGTTACTTAGACCTGGGAAATGCAAACAAATCAGGGCCCTCCTCAGAAAGTTCCCAGCAGAGCAACCTAGAGCCTGAAAAGTATAGACTGGAAAGCACACATGCCATGAGTGGGGGCAAACCCAGTGTGGCCGAGACACTGTGAGCACTCCCCACACACACCAGTGATATGTGTTTGCAGTGTTCCTCCCTCCCCAGAGCATGACTGAACAAGTGAGCCTATAAAAGTGACCCTAAATAGACCAGCAAACAGAAGAAGCTAAAACAAACAGAGGGAACCACCTTGGAAGTGACAGGTGCAATAGATTAAAACCCTGCAGTTAGCACCAACTACATAGGAAGAGGCCTATAGATATTGAGAAGTATAAGCCAGATCAAGGAACTATCTGGAAATGAACTGTCCACAACAACAACAACAGAGAAATTCCTAGATATATATTTACTGTTACCATTTTTTAAGTTAAAAAAATATATATATATATATGTGTATATATATATATATATATATATTTAAGTCCTCTGCTACTTCTACTGCTGCTAAGTCGCTTTAGTCGTGTCCGACTCTGTGCAACCCCATTGACTGCAGCCCACCAGGCTTCTCCGTCCATGGGATTTTCCAGGCAAGAGTACTGGAGTGGGGTGCCATTGCCTTCTCCTTTAAGTCCTCTATTACTCCTTTAATTTTCATTTTTATAACCTACTTTTTTTGTTGTTGTTGCTAAGTCTCTTCAGTCGTGCCCAACTCTGTGTGAACCCATACTTTGCAAAAAAAGACCCTATTTTGTATAGCAAACTTTATATATATATATATATATATAAAATAATTTTTGTGACTTTTTTTTTCTTTAATATTGTGTTTTTTAGAATCCAACCTCTACTCTAGATTTTTAATCTTTACTTTTTGGTATTTGTTATCAATTTTGTACCTTTAAGAACCCAATCTTCAATACCCATTTTTACTTGGGAGCGAGATTACTAGCTTGACTGCTCTCTCACTCTTTGGAGTCTGCCTTTCTACACCAGGTCACCTCTATCTCCTCCCTCCCCCTCCCTTATCTTCTCTACCCAATTCTGGAATCTGTTTTTGTGTTCTGGGCTGTGGAGAACACTGAGGCAACTGATTATTTAGGCACTGATTACTGAGGCAACTGATTTCTGGGTCTGTCTCTCTCCTTTTGATTCCCCCTTTTATCCTCCTGGCCACCTCTGTCTCCTTCCTTCTTATTCTCTTCTCTGTGAAACTCTGTGAACATCTCTGAGGGATCCAGACTGTGGAGAGCACATAGGGAAGTGCTTACTGGCTAGCTTGTTCTCTCCTCTTTTGATCCCCCTTCTTCTTTTCTGGAATCAAGAATCCCAGGAGAAATATCAATAACCTCAGATATGCAGATGACACCACCCTAATGGCAGAAAGTGAAGAGAAACTAAAAAGCCTCTTGATGAAAGTGAAAAAGGAGAATGAAAAAGTTGGCTTAAAGCTCAACATTCAGAAAACGAAGATCATGGCATCTGGTCCCATCACTTCA
>NW_011495085.1:5653054-5654706 GCF_000754665.1 Bison bison bison
TGGAAGAAAGTTATGACCAACCTAGATAGCATATTCAAAAGCAGAGACATTGCCAACAAAGGTCCATATAGTTAAGGCTATGGTTTTTCCAGTGGTCATGTATGAATGTGAGAGTTGGACTGTGAAGAAAGCTGAGAGCCAAAGAATTGATGCTTTTGAACTGCGGTGTTGGAGAAGACTCTTGAGAGTCCTTTGGACTGCAAGGAGATCCAACCAGTCCATTCTAAAGGAGATCAGTCCTGGGTGTTCATTGGAAGGACTGATTCTAAAGCTGAAACTCCAATACTTTGGCCACCTCATGTGAAGAGTTGACTCATTGGAAAAGACCCTGATGCTAGGAGGGGTTGGGGGCAGGAGGAGAAGGGGACAACAGAGGATGAGATGGCTGGATGGCATCACTGACTCGATGCACATGAGTTTGAGTGAACTCTGAGAGTTGGTGATGGACAGGGAGGCCTGGCATGCTGCAATTCATGGGGTCGCAAAGAGTTGGACATGACTGATGGAACTGAACTGAACTGAACTTTTCTTCCTTGTCACCTCTATCTCCCTCCTCCTTCTTCTCCTCTCCATGTAACTCTGTGTACCTCTCCTGGTGTCCCTCACTGTGGAGAAACTTTTCATTTTTAAACTAGATGTTTTATTATTGGTGCTGTAAAGACAGAGAAGTTTTGAGGCTACTCTAAGAATAAGGCTGAAAACCAGAGGCAGGAGGCTTAAGTCCAAATCCTGAGAACACCAGAGAACTCCTGACTCCAGGGAACATTAATCAATAGGAGCTCATCAAATGCCTCCATACCTATACTGAAACCAAGCACCACCCAAGGGCCAACAAGTTCTAGAGCAAGACATACCATACAAATTCTCCAGCAACACAGGAATATAGCCCTGAGCTTCAATATACAGGCTGCCCAAAGTCACATCAAACCCACTGACATCTCAAAACTTATTACTGGACACTTCATTGCACTCCAGAGAGAAGAAATCCAGCTCCACCCACCAGAACACCAACACAAGCTTCACTAACCAGGAAACCTTGATAAGCCACCAGTCCAACTCCACCCACAGCGAGGAACCTCCACAATAAAGAGGAACCACAAAATGCCAGAATACAGAAAGGCCACCCCAAACACAGCAATATAAACAAGATGAAAAGGAGAAAAATACCCAGCAGGTAAAGGAACAGGATAAATGGCCCCCAAACCAAACAAAAGAGGAAGAGATAGGGACTCTACCTGATAAAGAATTCTGAATAATGCTAGTGAAAATGATCCAAAATCTTGAAAATAAAATGGAGTTACAGATAAATAGGCTGGAGACAAGGATTGAGAAGATGCAAGAAAGGTTTAACAAGGACCTAGAAGAAATAAAAGAGTCAATATACAATGAATAATGCAATAAATGAGATCAAAAGCACTCTGGAGGGAACCAACAGTAGAATAATGGAGGCAGAAGATGGGATAAGTGAGGTAAAAGATAGAATGGTAGAAATAAATGAAACAGAGGAAAAAAGAAAAATGAATTAAAAGAAATGAGGACAACCTCAGAGACCTCTGGGAAAATGTTAAAAGCCCCAACATTCGAATCATAGGAGTCCCAGAAGACAAAAAGAAAGACCATGAGAAAATACTTGAGGAGATAATAGTTGAAAA
>NW_011495085.1:5654960-5655210 GCF_000754665.1 Bison bison bison
ATCTCATTCAAATATGAAGGAGAAATAAAAAGCTTTACAGACAAGCAAAAGCTGAGAGAATTCAGCACCACAAAACCAGCTCTCCAACAAATGCTAAAGGATCTTCTTTTGACAGGAAACACAGAAAGAGTGTATAAACTTGAACCTAAACCAATAAAGTAAATGGCAACAGGATCATACTTATCAATAATTACCTTAAATGTAAATGGATTGAATGCCCCAACCAAAAGACAAAGACTGGCTGAATGGA
>NW_011495085.1:5655761-5661638 GCF_000754665.1 Bison bison bison
TTGATATCTATAGGATATTTTCACCCCTAAACAATGAATTTAACCTTTTTCTAAAGCGCACACAAAACCTTCTCCAGGATAGATCACATCCTGGGCCATAAATGTAGCCATGGTAAATTTAAAAAATAATAATAATAAATAAAATGAAATCATTCCAAACATCTTTTCTGACCACAATGCAGTAAGATTAGATCTCAATTACAGGAGAAAAACTACTAAAAATCCCAACATATGTAGCCTGAACAACACACTTCTGAATAATCAACAAATCACAGAAGAAATCAAAATATGCATAGAAACGAATGAAAATGAAAACACAGCAATCCAAAACCTGTGGGACACTGTAAAAGCAGTGCTAAGGGGAGGGTTCACAGCAATACAGGCATACCTCAAGAAACAAGAAAAAAACTCAAATAAATAACCTAACTCTACAGAAGGAAAGTAATGACCAACCTAGATAGCATATTCAAAAGCAGAGAGAATACTTTGCCAACAAAGGTCCGTCTAGTCAAGGCTATGGTTTTTCCAGTGGTCGTGTATGGATGTGAGAGTTGGACTATAAAGAAAGCTGAGCACTGAAGAATTGCTACTTTTGAACTGTGGTGTTGGAGAAGACTCTGAGACTCCCTTGGACTGCAGGGCGATCCAACCAGTCCATCCTAAAGATCAGTCCAGAGTGTTCATTGAAAGGACTGATGTTGAAGCTGAAGCTCCAGTACTTTGGCCACCTCATGCAAAGAGTTGACTCATTGGAAAAGACTTTGATACTGGGAGGGACTGGGGGCAGGAGAAGAAGGGGATGACAGAGGATGAGATGGCTGGATGGCATCACTGACTCGATGGACATGAGTTTGAGTGAACTCCGTGAGTTGGTGATGGACAGGGAGGTCTGGTGTGCTGCAATTAATGGGGTCACAAAGAGTCGGACATGACTGAGTGACTGAATTGAACTGAACTGAAAGCAACTAGAAAAAGAATAAATGAAGAGCCCCAGGGCTAGTAGAAGGAAAGAAATCTTAAAAATTAGGGCAGAAATAAATGCAAAAGAAACAAAGGAGACCATAGCCAAAATCAACAAAGCTAAAAGCTGGTTCTTTGAGAAGATAAAGAAAATTGACAAACCATTAGCCAGACTCATCAAGAAACAAAGGAAGAAAAATCAAATCCATAAAATTAGAAATGAAAATGGAGAGATCACAACGGACAACACAGAAATAGAAAGGATCATAAGAGACTACTATCAGCAACTATATGCCAATAAAATGGACAACTGGGAAGAAACAGACAAATTCTTCGAAAAGTACAACTTTCCAAAACTGAACCAGTAAGAAATAGAAAATCTTAACAGACCCATCACAAGTACGGAAATTGAAACTGTAATCAGAAATCTTCCAGCAAACAAAATCCCAGGTCCAGACAGCTTCACAGCTGAATTCTACCAAAAATTTAGAGAAGCACTAACACCTATCCTACTCAAACTCTTCCAGAAAATTGCAGAGGAAGGTGAACTTCCAAACTCATTCTATGAGGGTACCATCACCCTAATACCAAAACCTGAGAGATGCCACAAAAAAAAAAAAAAAGAAAGAAAGAAAGAAAACTGTAGGCCAATATCACTGATAAACATAGATGCAAAAATCCTTAACAAAATTCTAGCAATCAGAATCCAACACATTAACAAGATTGTACATCATGACCAGGTGGGCTTTATCCCAGGGATGTAAGGATTCTTCAATATCCACAAATTAATCCATGTAATACACTACATTAACAAATTGAAAAATAAAAACCATATGATTATCTCAATAGACACAGAGAAAGCCTTTGACAAAATTCAACATCTATTTATGATAAAAACCCTCCAGAGAGCAGGAATGGAAGGAACATGCCTCAACATAATAAGAGCTATATATGACAAACCCACAGCAAATATTATCCTCAATGGTGAAAAGTTGAAAGCATTTCCCCTAAAGTCAGGAACAAGACAAGGGTGCCCACTTTCACCACTACTATTCAACATAGTTTTGGAAGTTTTGGCCACAGCAATCAGAGCAGAAAAAGAAATACAAGGAATCCAGATTGCAAAAGAAGAAGTAAAACTCTCACTGTTTGCAGATGACATGATCCTCTACATATAAAACGCTAAAGACTCCACCAGAAATTTTCTAGAGCTAATCAATTAATATAGTAAAGTTGCAGGATATAAAATCAACACACACAAATCCCTTCCATTCCTATACACTAACAATGAGAAAATAGAAAGAGAAATTAAGGAAACAGTTCTATTCACCATTGCAACGAAAAGAATAAAATACTTAAGATTATATCTACCTAAAGAAACAAAATACCTATATATAGAAGCCTATAAAACACTGGTGAAAGAAATCAAAGAAGACACAAATAGATGGAGAAATATATGGTGTTCATAGATGTACCCCAATGTTCATCGCAGCACTGTTTATAATAGCCAGGACACGGAAACGACCTAGATGTCCATCAGCAGACAAATGAATTAGAAAGCTGTGGTACATATACACAATGGAGTATTACTCAACCATTAAAAAGAATACATTTGAATCAGCTCTAATGAGGTGGATGAAACTGGAGCGCATTATACAGAGTGAAGTAAGCCAGAAAGAAAAACACTAATACAGTATACTAATGCATATATATGGAATTTAGAAAGATGGTAATGATAACCCTGTATGTGAGACAGCAAAAGAGACACAGATGTATAAAACAGTCTTTTGGACTCTGTGGGAGAGGGTGAGGGTGGGATGATTTGGGAGAACAGCATTGAAACATGTATATTATCATATATGAAATGAATCGCCAGTCCAGGTTCGATGCATGATACATGGTGCTTGGGGCTGGTGCACTGGGATGACCCAGAGGGATGGTATGGGAAGGGAGGTGGGAGGGGTGTTCTGGATGGGGAACACATGTACACCCATGGCAGATTCATGTCAGGGTATGGCAGAACCAAAACAATATTGTAAAGTAAAAAAAAAAAAAAAGAAGAAGAAGGAAAGAATTCATCTTATAGTTTACTTGCATCTTCATGTTTGGTTTGGTGAAAGCTTTTGGTTTTCAGAAATTTTGAATGTTGGAATGACAGATAAAGATTGTGGATCTATAACATAGTATTAAAAAACAAAAAAGAATTTGCCCTTAAATCTCCACAAACCACTTCAATTTCTGAAAGTTTGAATTCTTTATTTATTTACACATTTGTTCAGCACTTTTGGATGTTGAGTATTGTCATTCCTGTATTTTTTAAGAATAAAGTCAACCAGAATTACTTTTTTTTTTTTTTGTAGAATGTTTAGATAGCTTCAGTAGATATGTTGAAATAATTAAGACTATTGTAATATCAAGATTGGAAATTATGACCTTAGAAAAAGTGTTTTGCTCCTTATTACTCACAAATTAAACATGACTTGGGATTTCTGCTAAGTTGCAATCTGTTTACTGGTTTAAAAAAAAAAAAAAACATAGTTAAGTAATTAAAAAGACATTGAATAAAAAAAATAAAAATTCACTTAAATTGAAAAAAAGTAGGGAAACCACTAGACCATTCAGGTATGACTATGACCTATATCAAATACCTTTTGATTACACAGTGGAAGTGACAAACAGATTCAAGGGATTAGATCTGATACGTAGACTGTCTGAACAACTATGACCAGAGGTTTGTAACATTTTATAGGAGGTGGTGATCAAAACCACCCCCAAGAAGAAGAAATGTGGAAAAGCAAAATGGTTGTTTGAGAAGGCCTTACAAATAGCTGAGAAGAAGAGAGTAAAAGGCAAAGAGAAAAGGAAAGATACATCCATGTGAATGCAGTGTTTCAAAGAATAGCAAGGAGAGATAAGAAAGGTTTCCTAAGTGATCAGTGCAAAGAAATAAGAGGAAAACAATAGAATGGAAAAGACTAGAGATCTCTTCAAGAAAATTAGAGATTCCAAGGGAAGATCTGATGCAGTGATGGGCACAATAAAGGAAAGAAATGGTATGGACATACAGGAGCAGAAGATATTTAGAGGAGGTGGCAAGAATATACAGAAAAACCTACAAAAAAGATCTTAATGACCAAGATAACCACGATGGTGTGATCACTCACCTAGAGCCAGACATTCTGGCATGTGAAATGAAGCAGGCCTTAGGAAGCATCACTATGAACAAAGCTAGTGGAGGTGTTGGAATTCCAGCTGAGCTAGTTCAAATCCTAAAAGATGATGCTGTTAAGATGTTGCACTCAATATGCCAGCAAATTTGGAAAATTCAGCAGTGGCCACAGGTTTGGTAAAGGTCAGTTTTTATTCTAATCTCAAAGAAAGGCAATGCCAAAAAATTTTCAAACTGCCACACACATTCACTTATCTCACATGCTAGCAGAGTAATGTTCAAAATTCTCCAAGCTAGGCTTCAAGAGTATATGAACTGAGAACTTCCAGATGTTCAAGTTAGATTCAGAAGGCAGATGAACCAGAAATCTAATTGACAAGATCCACTGGATCATAGAAAAAGCAAGAGAAGTCCAGAAAAACATCTAGTTCTGTTTCATTGACTACGCTAAAGCCTGTGACTGTGTGGATCACCACAAACTATGGAAAATTCTACAAGAGATGGGAATATCAGACCACCTTACCTGCCTCCTAAGAAATCTGTATGCAAGTCAAGATTCAACACTTAGAACTCCATATTGGGAAAGGAGTATGTCAAGTCTGTATATTGTCACCCTGCTTATTTAACTTATATGCAAAGTACATTATGTGAAACGCCAGGCTGGATGAAGCACAAGCTGGAATCAAGATTGCTGTTAGAAATATCAAAAACCTCAGATAAGCAGATGACACCACCCTTATGGCAGAAAGAGAAGAAGAACTAAAAGGCCTCTTGATGAAAGTGAAAGAGGAGAGTGAAAAACTGGCGTAAAACACAACATTCAAAAAACAAAGATCATGGCATCTGGTCCCATCACTTCATGGGAAATAGATGGGGAAACAATGGAAACAGTGACAGACTTTATTTTGGGGGGCTCAAAATCCCTTCAGATGTTGATTGCAGTCATGAAATTAAAAGACGCTTGCTCCTTGGAAGAAAAACTATGACAAAACTAGACAGCATATTAAAAAGCAGAGACATTGCTTTAACAAGTGTCCATTTGGTCAAAACTATGTTTATTTTTTTTTTTCCAGAAGTCATGCATAAATGTGAGAATTGGACCATAAAGAAATATGAGCATAGAAAAATGGATGTTTTTGAAATGTGATGTTGGAAAAGACTCTTGAGAGTCCCTTAGACAGCACGGAGGTCAAACCAGTCAATCCTAAAGGAAACCACTCCTTTATATTCATTGGAAGGACTAATGCTGAAGCTGACATTTTTTTTTTTTTTAACAACAACAAAAAAAAAGGTTGCAAAGAACTGACTCATTGGAAAAGACCCTGATACTGGAAAAGATCAAAGGTAGGAAGATAAAGGGACAACAGAGGATGAGATGGCTGGATGACATTACTGACTCAATGGACATGAGTTTGAGCAAGCTCTAGGAGTTAGTGATGGACAGAGAATCCTGGCATGCTGCAGTTCCAAAGCGTCAGACAGGACTGAGTAACTAAACTGAACTGAGCTGAATATGACAGTTGCTGGTGCTGTAGGACCACAATTTCTGTCCACACCATTGAGGCTGCAATATCTTAGACACACTTTAGGAAATCTCCCAGTAAAAACATGCAAATCTCCTCTAATAGGTGATTTCAGATATCAGCCAATTGGACCTAACAGACATGTACAAACACCACCCAACAATCGCAGAATACCCATTCTTCTCAAGAGTACATGGAACATTCCCTGAGATAGACCAGGTGTTA
>NW_011495085.1:5661822-5663401 GCF_000754665.1 Bison bison bison
GAAAAAAATCACAAACAGGGCTTCTCAGATGGCTCAGTGGCAAAGAATCTGCCTGCCAATGCAGGAGACATGGGTTGGATCCCCGATTCTGGAAGATCCCACACGCTGTGAAGCAACTAAAGCCTGTGAACCACAACTACTGAGCCTGGGCTCCAGAGCCCAGGAGCCGCAGCTATGGAAGCCTGTGCACCCTCAGCCTGTGCTCCACAGCAAGAGAAGCCACTGCAATGAGAAACCCACACACCACAGCTAGGGCAGCCCCTGCATGCCACAGCTAGAAAAAAGACTGCATGGCAAGGAAGACCCGGCACAGCCAAAGTAAATAAAACTTTTTAAGAAACCACAAAGGAAAAATATATGGAGACACATGAAAGTAAGTATAAAATACACCAAACTAATGGCATGCAACAAAGGCAGTACTATATGAGAAGTTTATCATAGTAAACACTCTTATTAAAAAAAAAGTCTCAAATCAAAAACCTAAACTGACGTCTCAGGGAATAAGGAAAGGAAGAACAAATTAAGCCCAAACTATACAGGAAAAAAAAAAAAGAAAAGAAAAGAAGAAAGAAATAATAAAGATGAAAACAGGTGTAAATAGAAAAAAGTCAGCAAAACCAAGAGCTGATTTTTGAAAAGCTCAACAAATTGACAAATCATTAGCTGGACTAAGATAAAATGGCAAAACCTGAATATCTAAAATTAGGAATGAAAGAGGAGCCATTACAAATGATGTCATAGAAATAAAAATGATGCCACTGAAATAAACCTTTATGAAAAATTATGTGAACAAACCAGATTATGTAGGAGAAATAGATAAATTCCCAGAGGCATACAACCTACCAAGGATGATGAATCATGAAGAAATTAAAAATTTAGACTGATTGATGACTAGATAGATGGAAGCATTAATCAAAACCTTCCAACAATGAAAATACTAGGTAGTTTCATTAGGGAATTTTATCAAACTTTTTTAAAAAGAATTAACATGAAAGAGGAGGAGACACTGTTAAACTCATTCTATGAGGCCAGCATTACCCTTACATAACCAGACAAAAATACAATAAGAAAACTAATAAACAATATCCCTGATGAATTTTTACCCCTCCAGAAAAATAAATACTAGCAAATTGAACTAACAAAATAGTAAAAGGATTATACATCATAACCAGGTGAGATTTAAACCTAAGGTAAGGATGGTTCTATACACAAAAATCAATCAATGTAATAAACCACAGTAACAAAATGAAGGTCAAAAACTACATTATCATATCAGTTGATGCAGAAAAAGTTTTTGACAAAATTAAAATTAACCTTTTATAATATTTTCATAAAATAATATTGACCTTTTATATATTATATATAGAGTATTATATATATTTATGTATATTAAATTTTAAATACAATATTTAAAAATTAATGTATATTATATTTTATTGTATATTTACATATATTTATATTTTATATTTTTATTATATATATTAGAAAGTTATGTCCAACCTAGATAGCATATTCAAAAGCAGAGACATTACTTTGCCAACAAAGGTCCATCTAGTCAAGGCTATGGTTTTTCCTGTGG
>NW_011495085.1:5663501-5663708 GCF_000754665.1 Bison bison bison
GAAGCATTCACTGAGATAGACCAGGTGTTAAACCACAAAACAAATCTTAACAAATGTAATAAGATTGAAAATATGCAAACTATTTTCTCCAACCAAAACAAGAAATCAATACCAGAAGTAAAACAGAAAATCTACAAAAATGTGAAAATTAACAGTTATAAACAACCAATGGTTCTAAGGAAAAAAAAGAAAAAAGAAAAACCCAAC